>NC_069505.1:607550157-607612657 GCF_027579735.1 Bombina bombina | reverse complement strand
TTGGTAGTTTTATAGCATTGTAATACATGTGCATACTGCAGCTTATACATGCAACCTATTGGTAGTTTTATAGCATTGTAATACATGTACATACTGCAGCTTATACATGCAACCTATTGGTAGTTTTATAGCATTGTAATACATGTGCATACTGCAGCTTATACATGCAACCTATTGGTAGTTTTATAGCATTGTAATACATGTACATACTGCAGCTTATACATGCAACCTATTGGTAGTTTTATAGCATTGTAATACATGTGCATACTGCAGCTTATACATGCAACCTATTGGTAGTTTTATAGCATTGTAATACATGTGCATACTGCAGCTTATACATGCAACCTATTGGTAGTTTTATAGCATTGGAATACATGTGCATACTGCAGCTTATACATGCAACCTATTGGTAGTTTTATAGCATTGTAATACATGTACATACTGCAGCTTATACATGCAACCTATTGGTAGTTTTATAGCATTGTAATAGATGTGCATACTGCAGCTTATACATGCAACCTATTGGTAGTTTTATAGCATTGGAATACATGTACATACTGCAGCTTATACATGAAACCTATTGGTAGATTTATAGCATTGGAATACATGTGCATACTGCAGCTTACACATGCAACCTATTGGTAGTTTTATAGCATTGTAATACATGTGCATACTGCAGCTTATACATGCAACCTATTGGTAGTTTTATAGCATTGGAATACATGTGCATACTGCAGCTTATACATGCAACCTATTGGTAGTTTTATAGCATTGTAATAGATGTGCATACTGCAGCTTATACATGCAACCTATTGGTAGTTTTATAGCATTGTAATACATGTACATACTGCAGCTTATACATGCAACCTATTGGTAGTTTTATAGCATTGTAATACATGTGCATACTGCAGCTTATACATGCAACCTATTGGTAGTTTTATAGCATTGTAATACATGTGCATACTGCAGCTTATACATGCAACCTATTGGTAGTTTTATAGCATTGTAATACATGTACATACTGCAGCTTATACATGCAACCTATTGGTAGTTTTATAGCATTGTAATACATGTGCATACTGCAGCTTATACATGCAACCTATTGGTAGTTTTATAGCATTGTAATACATGTACATACTGCAGCTTATACATGCAACCTATTGGTAGTTTTATAGCATTGTAATACATGTACATACTGCAGCTTATACATGCAACCTATTGGTAGTTTTATAGCATTGTAATAGATGTGCATACTGCAGCTTATACATGCAACCTATTGGTAGTTTTATAGCATTGTAATGCATGTGCATACTGCAGCTTATACATGCAACCTATTGGTAGTTTTATAGCATTGGAATACATGTACATACTGCAGCTTATACATGCAACCTATTGGTAGTTTTATAGCATTGTAATACATGTGCATACTGCAGCTTATACATGCAACCTATTGGTAGTTTTATAGCATTGTAATACATGTGCATACTGCAGCTTATACATGCAACCTATTGGTAGTTTTATAGCATTGGAATACATGTACATACTGCAGCTTATACATGCAACCTATTGGTAGTTTTATAGCATTGTAATACATGTACATACTGCAGCTTATACATGCAACCTATTGGTAGTTTTATAGCATTGTAATACATGTGCATACTGCAGCTTATACATGCAACCTATTGGTAGTTTTATAGCATTGTAATACATGTGCATACTGCAGCTTATACATGCAACCTATTGGTAGTTTTATAGCATTGTAATACATGTACATACTGCAGCTTATACATGCAACCTATTGGTAGTTTTATAGCATTGTAAATACATGTGCATACTGCAGCTTATACATGCAACCTATTGGTAGTTTTATAGCATTGTAATACATGTACATACTGCAGCTTATACATGCAACCTATTGGTAGTTTTATAGCATTGTAATACATGTACATACTGCAGCTTATACATGCAACCTATTGGTAGTTTTATAGCATTGTAATACATGTGCATACTGCAGCTTATACATGCAACCTATTGGTAGTTTTATAGCATTGTAATACATGTACATACTGCAGCTTATACATGCAACCTATTGGTAGTTTTATAGCATTGTAATACATGTGCATACTGCAGCTTATACATGCAACCTATTGGTAGTTTTTATAGCATTGTAATACATGTGCATACTGCAGCTTATACATGCAACCTATTGGTAGTTTTATAGCATTGTAATACATGTACATACTGCAGCTTATACATGCAACCTATTGGTAGTTTTATAGCATTGTAATACATGTACATACTGCAGCTTATACATGCAACCTATTGGTAGTTTTATAGCATTGTAATACATGTGCATACTGCAGCTTATACATGCAACCTATTGGTAGTTTTATAGCATTGTAATACATGTGCATACTGCAGCTTATACATGCAACCTATTGGTAGTTTTATAGCATTGTAATAGATGTGCATACTGCAGCTTATACATGCAACCTATTGGTAGTTTTATAGCATTGTAATACATGTACATACTGCAGCTTATACATGCAACCTATTGGTAGTTTTATAGCATTGTAATACATGTGCATACTGCAGCTTATACATGCAACCTATTGGTAGTTTTATAGCATTGTAATACATGTGCATACTGCAGCTTATACATGCAACCTATTGGTAGTTTTATAGCATTGTAATACATGTGCATACTGCAGCTTATACATGCAACCTATTGGTAGTTTTATAGCATTGTAATACATGTACATACTGCAGCTTATACATGCAACCTATTGGTAGTTTTATAGCATTGTAATACATGTGCATACTGCAGCTTATACAATGCAACCTATTGGTAGTTTTATAGCATTGTAATACATGTACATACTGCAGCTTATACATGCAACCTATTGGTAGTTTTATAGCATTGTAATACATGTGCATACTGCAGCTTATACATGCAACCTATTGGTAGTTTTATAGCATTGTAATACATGTACATACTGCAGCTTATACATGCAACCTATTGGTAGTTTTATAGCATTGTAATACATGTGCATACTGCAGCTTATACATGCAACCTATTGGTAGTTTTATAGCATTGTAATACATGTACATACTGCAGCTTATACATGCAACCTATTGGTAGTTTTATAGCATTGTAATACATGTACATACTGCAGCTTATACATGCAACCTATTGGTAGTTTTATAGCATTGTAATACATGTGCATACTGCAGCTTATACATGCAACCTATTGGTAGTTTTATAGCATTGTAATACATGTACATACTGCAGCTTATACATGCAACCTATTGGTAGTTTTATAGCATTGTAATAGATGTGCATACTGCAGCTTATACATGCAACCTATTGGTAGTTTTATAGCATTGTAATACATGTGCATACTGCAGCTTATACATGCAACCTATTGGTAGTTTTATAGCATTGTAATACATGTACATACTGCAGCTTATACATGCAACCTATTGGTAGTTTTATAGCATTGTAATACATGTGCATACTGCAGCTTATACATGCAACCTATTGGTAGTTTTATAGCATTGTAATACATGTGCATACTGCAGCTTATACATGCAACCTATTGGTAGTTTTATAGCATTGTAATAGATGTGCATACTGCAGCTTATACATGCAACCTATTGGTAGTTTTATAGCATTGTAATACATGTGCATACTGCAGCTTATACATGCAACCTATTGGTAGTTTTATAGCATTGTAATAGATGTGCATACTGCAGCTTATACATGCAACCTATTGGTAGTTTTATAGCATTGGAATACATGTACATACTGCAGCTTATACATGCAACCTATTGGTAGTTTTATAGCATTGTAATACATGTGCATACTGCAGCTTATACATGCAACCTATTGGTAGTTTTATAGCATTGTAATACATGTGCATACTGCAGCTTATACATGCAACCTATTGGTAGTTTTATAGCATTGGAATACATGTACATACTGCAGCTTATACATGCAACCTATTAGTAGTTTTATAGCATTGTAATACATGTGCATACTGCAGCTTATACATGCAACCTATTGGTAGTTTTATAGCATTGTAATACATGTGCATACTGCAGCTTATACATGCAACCTATTGGTAGTTTTATAGCATTGTAATAGATGTGCATACTGCAGCTTATACATGCAACCTATTGGTAGTTTTATAGCATTGGAATACATGTACATACTGCAGCTTATACATGCAACCTATTGGTAGTTTTATAGCATTGTAATACATGTGCATACTGCAGCTTATACATGCAACCTATTGGTAGTTTTATAGCATTGTAATACATGTGCATACTGCAGCTTATACATGCAACCTATTGGTAGTTTTATAGCATTGTAATACATGTGCATACTGCAGCTTATACATGCAACCTATTGGTAGTTTTATAGCATTGTAATAGATGTGCATACTGCAGCTTATACATGCAACCTATTGGTAGTTTTATAGCATTGGAATACATGTACATACTGCAGCTTATACATGCAACCTATTGGTAGTTTTATAGCATTGTAATACATGTGCATACTGCAGCTTATACATGCAACCTATTGTTCGTTTTATAGCATTGTAATACATGTGCATACTGCAGCTTATACATGCAACCTATTGGTAGTTTTATAGCATTGTAATAGATGTGCATACTGCAGCTTATACATGCAACCTATTGGTAGTTTTATAGCATTGTAATACATGTGCATACTGCAGCTTATACATGCAACCTATTGGTAGTTTTATAGCATTTTAATACATGTGCATACTGCAGCTTATACATGCAACCTATTGGTAGTTTTATAGCATTGTAATAGATGTGCATACTGCAGCTTATACATGCAACCTATTGGTAGTTTTATAGCATTGTAATAGATGTGCATACTGCAGCTTATACATGCAACCTATTGGTAGTTTTATAGCATTGTAATACATGTGCATACTGCAGCTTATACATGCAACCTATTGGTAGTTTTATAGCATTGGAATACATGTGCATACTGCAGCTTATACATGCAACCTATTGGTAGTTTTATAGCATTGTAATAGATGTGCATACTGCAGCTTATACATGCAACCTATTGGTAGTTTTATAGCATTGGAATACATGTACATACTGCAGCTTATACATGCAACCTATTGGTAGTTTTATAGCATTGTAATACATGTGCATACTGCAGCTTATACATGCAACCTATTGGTAGTTTTATAGCATAGTAATACATGTGCATACATAAATAATGAGCCATCACAAAGATAGTACAGCATTGTCTTTTGTAAAGTAATTTTCTTATTTTCTTATCAACCAAAAGAGAATGATTAATAAAGTAATGGTATAATACAATACTGAAATAAAGTACCCTAGGTTGTCAGATGTAGAATTAGAATAATGTAATGGTCACTATATCCCTAAAAGAGACATAGCTAACTTTCTGTCTATCTATCTATCTATCTATCTATCTATCTATCTATCTATCTATCTATCTATCTATCGCAATCCATCTATCAATCTCTCTATATATCTATCTATCTATCTATCTCAATCCATCTAGCAATCTATTAATCTATCTATCTATCTATCTATCTATCTATCTATCTATCTATCTATCTACCTATCTATCATCTCTCTCTCTCTCTCTCTCACTCACTCTATCCATCTATCTATCTATCTATCTATCTATCTATCTATCATCTATCTATCTGCCTATCTATCATCTCTCTCTCTCACTCACTCTATCTATCTATCTATCTATCTATCTATCTATCTATCTATCTATCTATCTATCTATCTATCTATCTATCTATCTATCTATCTATCTATCTATCATCTATCTATCATCTATCTCTATCTGTCTATCTATCTATCTATCTATCTATCTATTTATCTATCATCATCTATCTCTATCTCTATATGTCTCTAAAGTTGGCGGCTTATCCCATGTAACCGGCTCCTCAGGCCAAAAAGATATCATCTATCTATCTATCTATCTATCTATCTATCTATCTATCTATCTATCTATCTAGCATCTATCTATCTGCCTATCTATCATCTCTCTCTCTCACTCACTCTATCTATCTATCTATCTATCTATCTATCTATCTATCATCTATCTATCATCTATCTCTATCTGTCTATCTATCTATCTATCTATTTATCTATCATCATCTATCTCTATCTCTATATGTCTCTAAAGTTGGCGGCTTATCCCATGTAACCGGCTCCTCAGGCCAAAAAGATATTTGAGCTGTTGCAGTGTCAAATTTCTTATTCCCGTGAGTTATAGTGTTTGCCCTGAGTACTAGTACTTTCCATACACTAATTCAACCACCAGTCTTTGTCAAACTTTTGGGTAGTCATTTTTTGTGCTTTTTTTCACACACATTATACTGTAGGCATGGGTTCTCAGTTCCTGTTATGCTGACAAAAAACACCTCAATATGTGTTTAACAACATCTCCTGAGTACAGTGATACCACCCATGAATAGGTTTGTTGGTTTCTCAGGGGGGTAAAAGGCATTATTTATAGGGGGCGCATTCCAGTTTTCCAACTTGGAATTTTCACATCTGTCATCATGCATCCATGTCCTATTTGGGACATTTCTGAATTCGGCCAATGTAATTTACCCCCATTAAACCATATATTTTTGAAAATTAGACACCCTAGGGTATTTGAAATGCTGGTATTTTAACAGTTCTTCCATGCACTAATTCAACCACCAGTCTTTGTCAAACTTTTGGGCAGTCATTTTTTTGTGTTATTTTTCACAGACATTGTATTTTAGGCATGGATTCTCAGTTCCTGTTATGTGTTACAGCCAAAGAAGAACCCAATATGTGTTCAACATCATCTCCTGAGTACAGTGATGCCATAGGTTTGTTGGCTTGTTTGGGGGTTGCAATGCCAAACATCTGACATGTGTTTGTGATTTTTTTCACATTTAACATATCTTCTTTGCCTATCGTCTTTTTGGGGGCCTATTGCATACCCCAATTTATTTGCTTGCCATGAATGTGCATATATTTGAAAAGTTGACACCCCAATGTATTGTATATGGAGTGCTTTGATGTCTATGATACAACCGTTTTAGCCACAAAAAATATTGGAGAAAGTGTATGGTGGTAATTTTCAAATTTTAAATTTTACACAGACATTGCTTTTTGACTATGATTTAGGAGAGCTTGTTGAAAGTTATTGCAAGACAACACTCCAGGTTGTTTTCTGCAAGACCTCCTGAGTACACCTATGCCCCCCATGCATAGGTTTGCCATTATTTTGGAAAGGTTCAGTTACAATTGTATGACTTGTAATTTGAGTTGGAAGTGAGAGTATTTCTTTTAATAGGCCTATCTTAAGTTTAGGGCCTTTTGCATACCCCAATTTTATTTATTGCCATGAAAGTGTATATATTTGAAATGTTGACACCCCAAGGTATTGTATATGGAGTTCTTTGATGCCTTTGATGCAACTGTTTTTGCCAAAAAAATTGGAGAAATTGTATGGTGTTTATTTTTTAATTTCATTTTTACAGACACATTGCTTTTTGACTATGATTTAGGAGAGCTTGTTGTAAGTTATTGCATGAAAACACTCTAGGTTGTTTTCTGCAATACCCCCTGAGTACACCCATGCCCACCATGCATAGGTTTGACAGGGGTTTTGGTAAAATACAGCACCAATTTTAGAACTTATAAAAAATAGTGAAATGTAAAAATCTGGCACAGTAAAAGTAAAAAAACAAAAACAAACAAACTCAGTAACAGTAAACGTAACCAAACCCCCCCCCCCAAAAAAAAAAAAAACACACAACGGCAAATGTAATTTTTTTTAAAAATTTACCAATGTGTGATACCGCTTGAAGCAGTCCCCAATACAGAGTTCAGGCTGTCCAGGGCAATCAGGACAGTAAAAGGTGGTGTCCCTTCTCTGTCTCTTCTTGATTCATACTCTGCATTTCTTCTGAGGATTCTGCTTCGGCGCAGTAGGGGGGATTTTAAAAATAAAATGGGTAGCCCCAACTCTGCTCTCTCCCATCACCACCGGGGAGCAGGTGCATCTTGGTACAAAATCCCCGAAATGATCTGGAGCTGAAACTGTAAAAAAGTCAGTTTCATTCCGGGGTTTGCTTTTTTGAACAACAAAAAAGCATTGTGGGTTGCAATCTGCATTAATAAATTGCAACCTTTTTGTACCAGGCCATTGTCCTCCACATAATTAGGTAGGGCTGCAGCAGCTGATCTGCCAGATCAACCCCACCCATATGCCGGTTATAAGCATTGATGCACACTGGCTTCCTTATGCTCTCAGCTCTGCCACATACAGAGACCTCCACAGTCCTCTCTGTGTGGATGGTGGTAAGAAGGTACACATCCTTCTTGTCTCTGTACTTAAGTGCCAACAGCTTCTCTAGGCGCAGAGCTGAGGTCTCCCCCCTTTGTAGCCGGGTGCGTGCAAGTTGTCCTGGGAAACCTGAACGGTTATTTTTAATTGTACCGCAAGCTACTGTATCAAAGCAATACAGTAGCTTGGAAAAAAGGACACTTTTATAAAAAATATCTAAATACCAGTGGTACACTTTGTTCATTAGGGGTAATATCAGGTCCCAGACAATCTTAACAGTGGTTCCCATATGTTCTGGGCAACCTGGAGGGTCAAGGTGGCTATCCTTTCCCTCATATACCCGGAAGGCCTGAATATACCCAGTCTCGCTCTCACAGAGCTTATACAACTTTACTCCATATCTGGAGGGCTTGGAAGGAATATACTGCTTGAATCCCAGCCTTCCCTTATACTTCATCAGGGATTCATCCACACATATATTCCTTCCAGGTGTATAAGCCTCTGCAAAGTTGGTAATCAGGGGGCAAATTTAATACAGCCTGTCAAATTGGGGGTGCTTCCTAGGGGGGGACCGGCTGTTGCTGCTGAAGTGCATGAAATGCAGAATCATTTCATACCTCTGCCTCGACATACACTGGAAGAAGATGGGGGGTAGAGCAGATGGGGTTACTGCTCCAGTAAGAGCGGATGGAGGGTTTATTTACTATGCCCATCAGCATAGTCAATGCCCAGATTTTTTAAATTCTGGCACATAGATGGGGGCCCATTGCTGCTTTGCCAAATATGAGTCAGGCTTTGCATCATGGAACTGATGGGCATATAAATTAGTTTGGGTGACAATGTTCCCCAATACATCATCGCCCAGAAACACCTTCATAAACTGTTGGTGGCTAAATGCTGCCACATCCACATTTATGCCAGGATTTGCTGTGAAGGGTGGAATATCTGACATCTGGTGATGATGCATTACCCACCCTTCAGCAGCAATGGCAGCTGGAGCAACACGTCTCCTTTTGGCAGGGGGGCTCGCAGGGGGGGCAGATACATCACTATCATTTGAAATTGTATCTAATGATGTATCTGTGCATATGGCAGGGTCAAAATTGGGGTCTGAGTTCGACATAGAGGCGTCTGACTCTGACGCAAGGATGGCATATGCCTCCTCAGAACTATATGTTCTCTGTGACATGATTTATTTGTATCTGTCAAAGAGAAAAAAAAATACTAAAAAAAATAACACAACATTTAAATTTAAATCAACTAAATTAACTAAATTAAGTTAAGCCTTTGGGGCATATTTATTAAAGTCTGGCGGACCTGATCCGACAGTGCGGATCAGGTCCGCCAGACTTCGCTGAATACGGCGAGCAATACGCTCGCCATATTCAGCATTGCACCAGCAGCTCACAAGAGCTGCTTGTGCAACGCCGCCCCCTGCGGACTCGCGGCCAATAGGTCTCCAGCAGGGGGGTGTCAATCAACCCAATCGTACTCGATCGGGTTGATTTCCGGCGATGTCTGTCCGCCTGCTCAGAGCAGGCAGACAGGTTATGGAGCAGCGGTCTTTGTGACCGCTGCTTCATAACTGCTGTTTGGCTCACCAGAAACACGGAACATCAAGCTCCATTCAGAGCTTGATACATATGCCCCTTTGGGTCTCCAAAAAAAATTACTAAAAAAAAGATTAACCCCTAAGAAATGCACAGAGCAAAAAAGTGTTTTTGTGCAAGAGCCAGTGATTTGTAGTGATCATTGGCAAGCTAGGGTTTAATGGCTCTGAAAAAAAACCTTTGGGTTTTACAATTTTTAAACTAATATAAGTATCTAAATATCTCTCTCTCTCCCACAAAAATGCAAGTGAGGAGAGGCAAGGAGATCCACACTGATCAGTGTCAATATTTACTTATATTGACATGATAAGACAAATGGGATTTTTTATTATTATAAATTAAATTATAGAGCAAGCTCATATTGGATGACCCCAGCCTGCCCCTATTATGAGGAAGGCTAGAGACACTCTCAGAAGCCCCATTATGCACTGGGCATTGCCATCTTTGAAGCCACATGGGGGAAAGGGGAGGGGGGCTATATATATATATTTTTTTTATGTGCCTCCACCCACCAAGGCACTTAGCACACTTACAGAGCCTCAGAAGGCTGTCCAATGATTTCTGATGCCCTTCCGGACTGCTGGGCTCCACGTAGAGTCAAACCGAAAGTGATCGCTCCGTGTGAGTGATCAAAATGAAGCCCAGCAGTCAGGAACAGTATTGCAGGATGCCTCATCATCAAGGCATCACTGCCATACTGTTTGAGCAGCTTCCAGCTCAGATTTAGGAAATTACCTCCCTCCATCCATTACACTTTATGTCCCACCCCCCTCTGGCGTATATCCACCAGCGATGAGCCGCCCACCCGCCTCCCTGCTGCTGCTCCCACCCACCAACGATCGGCACCATCACTGGCCGATGCAGAGAGGGCCACAGAGTGGCCCTCTCTGCATCGGTGGGTAAAAAAGGTATTGCAGTGATGCCTCAATATCAAGGCATCACTGCAATACCTTGAAAGCAGCTGGAAGTGATCACGATCGCTTCCACCACTTGAAAACCCGAAGGACATGTCAGGCACGTCCTTGGTCCTTAAGGGTATTTTTTGTAGGACGTGCCTGACACACCCTCGGTCGCGAAGGGGTTATTCATTTCTTATGTGATCCCCAAAATATGTTGAAACTCTCCTGCAGTGACACCATAAATATTAGTATGAGTCCCCCTTTTTGCACTGTACACAGCTTTCTTATTATAATCCCAATCATATACAGTTTCACCAAAAGTTTGTTTATTGCAAATAAAGAAAGTTACAAGATGTTGAGAGAGAAAGACCTAGAACATATGATTATCCCAATATTGGGCTAGAATACAAGTGGGGCGCTAATTTATCGCACTTCTATAAATGAGCACATTTGTCCATTTACGGGTGTGCGATAAATAACCAGCCATTAGAAGTGGCTAGTTATTGCTACCGCAAGCTCGCGGTAGCAATGAGTGCTCCGAAAAATATAACTAGAGAAGATCTATGATTAGTTTTCCAAAAGTGCCCCAAATGTCCCCAAAATAAAGTTTATTTTAGTTTTTTATTTAGGGGTTAAAGTTAGTGGGTGTGGGGTGTTAGAAACAATGACACTGAAACTGTGTGTTCACTGTTAATATATATGTATATATATTTACGTATTAATATGAGTATATACACATATAAATACATAATTATATATTTATAAATTCATATACCTATATATTTACATATTAATATGAGTATATACACATATAAATACATAATTATATACTGTATGTATAAATTCATATACCTATATATTTACGTATTAATATGAGTATATACACATATAAATACATAATTATATACTGTATGTAAAAATTCATATACATATATATTTACATATTAATATGAGTATATACACATATAAATACATAATTATATACTGTATGTATAAATTCATATACCTATATATTTACGTATCAATATGAGTATATACACATATACATACATAATTATATACTGTATGTATAAATTCATATACCTATACATTTACGTATTAATATGAGTATATACACACATATAAATACATAATTATATACTGTATGTATAAATTCATATTCATGTATATTTACGTATTAATATGAGTATATACACATATAAATACATAATTATATACTGTATGTATAAATTCATATACATATATATTTATGTATTAATATGAGTATATACACATATAAATACATAATTATATATATATATATATATATATATATATATAAATTCATATACATATATATTTACATATTAATATGAGTATATACACATATAAATACATAATTATATACTGTATGTATAAATTCATATACATATATATTTACATATTAATATGAGTATATACACATATAAATACATAATTATATACTGTATGTATAAATTCATATATATATATACATTTACGTATTAATATGAGTATATACACATATACATAAATAATTATATATATATATATATATATATATATAAATGCATATACATTTACGTATTAATATAAGTATATACACATATAAATACATAATTATATATATATATAAATTCATATACATATATATATATTTTTTTAATTTATAATTTTTTATTAAGTTTCAATAATACATTATCAATCCATGCAATCGGTAATTTTACAATATGTGATAACCGTTGTAACATAATAGATATTATTTATGACAAATGCTGAGAGAAAGAATGAAAGAAAAAAGAAAAAAAAATGATAAAAAATAAAATATCAACACTCCTTTGTGTTTTTCTAGCGATTACGCATAATCTGTTAAATCAGAGGACTAAACACAAATACAGGGAGTGCAGAATTATTAGGCAAGTTGTATTTTTGAGGATTAATTTTATTATTGAACAACAACCATGTTCTCAATGAACCCAAAAAACTAATTAATATCAAAGCTGAATAGTTTTGGAAGTAATTTTTAGTTTGTTTTTAGTTATAGCTATTTTAGGGGGATATCTGTGTGTGCAGGTGACTATTACTGTGCATAATTATTAGGCAACTTAACAAAAAACAAATATATACCCATTTCAATTATTTATTTTTACCAGTGAAACCAATATAACATCTCAACATTCACAAATATACATTTCTGACATTCAAAAACAAAACAAAAACAAATCAGTGACCAATATAGCCACCTTTCTTTGCAAGGATACTCAAAAGCCTGCCATCCATGGATTCTGTCAGTGTTTTGATCTGTTCACCATCAACATTGCGTGCAGCAGCAACCACAGCCTCCCAGACACTGTTCAGAGAGGTGTACTGTTTTCCCTCCTTGTAAATCTCACATTTGATGATGGACCATGGGTTCTCAATGGGGTTCAGATCAGGTGAACAAGGAGGCCATGTCATTAGATTTTCTTCTTTTATACCCTTTCTTGCCAGCCACGCTGTGGAGTACTTGGACGCGTGTGATGGAGCATTGTCCTGCATGAAAATCATGTTTTTCTTGAAGGATGCAGACTTCTTCCTGTACCACTGCTTGAAGAAGGTGTCTTCCAGAAACTGGCAGTAGGACTTGAAGTTGAGCTTGACTCCATCCTCAACCCGAAAAGGCCCCACAAGCTCATCTTTGATGATACCAGCCCAAACCAGTACTCCACCTCCACCTTGCTGTCGTCTGAGTCAGACTGGAGCTCTCTGCCCTTTACCAATCCAGCCACGGGCCCATCCATCTGGCCCATCAAGACTCACTCTCATTTCATCAGTCCATAAAACCTTAGAAAAATCAGTCTTGAGATATTTCTTGGCCCAGTCTTGACGTTTCAGCTTGTGTGTCTTGTTCAGTAGTGGTCGTCTTTCAGCCTTTCTTACCTTGGCCATGTCTCTGAGTATTGCATACCTTGTGCTTTTGGGCACTCCAGTGATGTTGCAGCTCTGAAATATGGCCAAACTGGTGGCAAGTGGCATCTTGGCAGCTGCACGCTTGACTTTTCTCAGTTCATGGGCAGTTATTTTGCGCCTTGGTTTTTCCACACGCTTCTTGCGACCCTGTTGACTATTTTGAATGAAACGCTTGATTGTTTGATGATCATGCTTCAGAAGCTTTGCAATTTTAAGAGTGCTGCATCCCTCTGCAAGATATCTCACTATTTTTGACTTCTCTGAGCCTGTCAAGTCCTTCTTTTGACCCATTTTGCCAAAGGAAAGGAAGTTGCCTAATAATTATGCACACCTGATATAGGTTGTTGATGTCATTAGACCACACCCCTTCTCATTACAGAGATGCACATCACCTAATATGCTTAATTGGTAGTAGGCTTTCGAGCCTATACAGCTTGGAGTAAGACAACATGCATAAAGAGGATGATGTGGTCAAAATACTCATTTGCCTAATAATTCTGCACTCCCTGTATACAATAAGTATGTTAACATTTGCTCAGGATTATAAGGTAAATCAAGACCTAAAAGGTTGTCCGTTCAACGAGAGAGTTGCATGGAAGAAAAATATCCTTTCTGAGAAGGGGCTCCTAAGTTTGTAGAGTCCCAAGCCTCTGAAACCTATGCTTATGCGTAGAGGGAGGAAGAGAGAAGAGAAAAAGAATGAGAAGAAGAATGGGGGGGGGGAAAGGGGGGCGAGGAAATGGAATGGTAGGGAGGATGGAATTACCTTATGCACCATAACACTAGAGTCTAAGTATGTAGTGAGCGGTCTGGGTCGAGTATGTGCTGTCACAGTCGGTGTTCAAGGATGACGTCCCCTTATTAAAGTCTATGTGGGGGAGATGCGCTGTTGGTTTAGTCACTGTTTGCTGGAATGTTCCCTGTCTGAGCATGGGTGTTGCATGTCTTTGAGTGTTTATGCCTATCCCATGTCTCCAACAAAAGATAGTATATTTCCAATTAGTCTGTTTTCATGAAATGGTATCTCTCTAGGGTGAGTAGATCCTCCATAGTGTTGGAGGTATCGCTGATTTCCAGCGGATAGGGATAAGTTTTTTAGCTCCATTGATCATCATCAAAAAGAGGGATCTTGTGACTTTGTTTTGAATTTTTGGGACACCCAAAAACAGCAAAATTTGCATCTGTGGGGTTATGTCAATTTCTATTATCTCTGAAATTGCTGCAAACACAGCCTTCCAAAAAGCTGTAATAGCTGGACATGTCCACCAGATATGATACATTGTTCCCTCCCGACCGCATCCCCTCCAGCATAAGTTTGTGATCGCCGGGTTGGTTCTGTGTAGTCGGGCAGGGGTAAGGTACCATCTGCTCAAGAGTTTGAAATGCATTTCTTGAATATTGGCAGAAGATGATGCCCTAGTCGCCGTCTGGAACGCCCTCCTCCACATAGTGGGAGAGGTATCAGTACCCACCTCCCTATCCCACGCCTGGGTGTAGGTTGGGAGTGTGTCTTCACTATTCACTAGTAGAAGTTTGTATAAGAGCGATATGGTATGTCTGGGAGGAGCCTGCTGTGTACACAAGAGCTCAAAAGGAGTGAGTGCTCTATTCATTTCACTTTTATGCTTGTGTGTGGTAATGAAGTGTTTGATTTGTGAGCGTGAGAACCATGAAGAAAAAAGCTTTGTATCCCATTGCTGTAAGGATGACAATGAGGCTATATCTCCCCCTTCTAGTGCAAAATGCAGAACCCCGTCTCGTAGGCTGTAGGGGTATCTACTAGCAGCTTTAGCATGCGCCAAGGGAATCACGGGGTGCTCCCTAATTGGGACAAGTGGTGAGTATCGGGAGGAGATGCTGCCAGAGGTGGAGGTTACTCCATCCCACTCTCGTAGTGTTTCCCGAGCGATTGGATAATGCCTCAGTATTATGGGTCTATGGTGTGGTTCTATCCAGGCCATGGTGGCTGTGTTACCTTTGTTAAAGATTTGGTTGTCTATGAAGACCCAGGCCTTTTGTGTATTGTTGTGGCTCCAATCTATTATGTGTTGTAGAATTATTGACCTACGATAAATTTGGAAATTTGGAAGGCCCAGTCCTCCCCTGTGTCTAGGTAGATGTAAAGTTTGTCTATTTATTCTGCTCCTTTTCCCTTTACATATATAGTTATCTATGGTTTTTTGCATTATAGCAAGATAGGATGAGGGCAGAGGGATGGGTAGTGCCTGCAGGAGATATAACACTCGTGGGAGAATGTTCATTTTTATGATGCCCAGCCTACCCAGCCAGGATATAGGCTTGTTACTCCAGGATTGGAGATCTCTTGTGATTTCGTTTCTGAGTGTTTGGTAGTTGAATGCAAAGAGGTCGTCAACACTACTTGCCAAATTGATCCCTAAGTATTTCATCTTTTTTTTGTCTATACTAATATGGAGAGTGTTCTCCAAATGGGAGATGATTTGAGTAGGGGCCGATATGTTGAGCAGCTCTGATTTTGTAATATTAAGGTGGAAGTTAGATACTTGACTGTATTCGCTCTACTCAGTTAAAATGTCTGGGAGTGTGGATTCTGTTCTAGTCATAGTGAATAGTATGTCGTCTGCATACATAATCATTTTGTGTTCTTGATCTCCTATTGTGACGCCCGACACTGATTGTTTATTTCGTATTTTGACTGCAAGCGCTTCTATGGATAAGACAAAAAGTAACGGGGCCAGGGGACATCCCAGGCGTGTACTATTGGAATGGGTCCGAGAGGGTATTATTAATTCTAATTTTTGCGGTAGGGTTGGAATAAAGTGAAAAGACCAGGTCCAGGAACGGGGTGCCGAAGTTCATCTTTTGCATCACATCCCTAAGAAAATGACAATCCACCCTGTCGAACGCCTTTTCGGCGTCCGACGAGAATAGGGCTAGCGGAATAGATCTATGCTTGGCGTAACTTATTATCTGGAGGACTCTAAGGGTATTGTCCCGAGCCTCGCGGCCAGGCACAAATCCCGCCTGGTCTGTGGAAACTAGATTTGGGAGGTATTTGTTAAGCCTGTTCGCCAGTATTTTTGCCAATATTTTCACGTCAGTGTTTAGGAGTGAAATAGGCCTAAAATTGCCCGGTTTATCTGGTGTTTTACCGGGCTTAGGCAGTACAGTAATGTGAGCCTCCAACATTGATGGTGGAAGCGATTTAGATGTGAATAGGTTGTTAAATAGGGCCTGCATTTGGGGTACCAGAGTGCCTTTAAATGTTTTGTAGTATTTAGGGGTCAGGCCATCTGGACCCGGGCTTTTCCCTGAGGGGAGGTCTTTTATTGCTTTTATAATTTCTTCTGATGTAATGGAGGAATTCAAGCAATCTGATTCCTCAGGTGAGAGTTGGGCCAGGGGAAGGTCCGATAAATAGGCGGTAGCGAGTGTTGCCTTCCTGCTTAGATGTCTCTGAGTATCTAATGATGATGAAGGGGTGTCGAGATTATATAAGTTACAGTAGTACTGTCGAAGAATTTTTGCTATGCCCTTGCTATCTCGCGCCGCTGTGCCGTTTGGGTCTGTCAATGTGTGGATGTACGTTTTGAGTCTTTTGCGTTTTGTCGCTCGCGCAAGTAACTTGCCAGGTTTATTACCTTGGTCGTAGTATGTTTGTCTCAGGTTTAGTGCCTGTCTTTGTGATTCTTTATGAAGTATGTCCCTGAAGTCTTTTTTAGCCTGTTGCAGGTCTTGAGAGATTTTGGGGTCTAGAGGGGTTTTTTTATGCATGCTTTCTAGCTTAGATATTGTAGAATGCACTAGTTCATATTTTATTCGTCTTTCCTTCAGCGTTTTAGCTTTAATTTTTAGCAGTTCGCCCCTAACAACACATTTGTGCGCTTCCCAGTTTATAGGGAGGGACGTGTCTTTGTAAGAATTGAAAGAAAAATATTCTGTCAGAGTAGTATCGATTGAGGCTACAGTTTTTGGGTCTAGCAGGAGGTGGTCGTCTAGTCTCCATACATAGTCCGTCAAAGGGGCCTCCGGCCAAAGGATGTTACATGTGACCGGTGCATGGTCAGTCCATGAGATTGTGCCTATTTCGCAAGAGTGCACGACTGGGAGACAAGTAGAGTCAGTAAACCAGTAGTCGATGTGGGAGTACTTATGAAACACATTGGAAAGATAGGTATAATCTCTGCTGGAGGGGCGTAATGTTCTCCACACATCATGTAAGTTTAAGTATGCAAGAGTGGTTTTAATTGTTTTCAAAATGTTTTTAGGGATACAGGATCCAGAGTTAGAGGTATCTAGGGTGGGGCACATTGGGACGTTGAAGTCACCCCCCAACATCACCGGTCCTTTTGCATAATCAAGGATTAGTCTTGCTATCTTTTTAAAAAATGTGTGTTGTTGGGTATTGGGGGCATAGACGTTAAGCAGAGTGATTGGTCTCCCAAATAAGAGGCCCTGTAACAATAAGTATCTACCGTCTGGATCTTTGTGCTGAGTTATTGGTTGATAGGCCGTGGAGTTATGCAGCAGTATGCCCACCCCATTCTTTTTTTGTGGGCCTGATGCGAAAAAGGCAGTCGAATACCTGGAATTAAACCACCTTGGTTCCCTGCCCCTTTGAAAGTGCGTCTCCTGCAAAAAGACGATGGAACTATGTAATTTTGACATTTATCTGAGTGTGATGGACTGTTAAGTCCATGTACATTTATTGTTGTCAGTGTTAAAGTATGATCCGGTCTGTGTCTGGTACTCATCTTGTAGTATTAGGGTAGTCAGGGGTAGGGAGAGGGAGAAAAAAAAAAATAATAATGGAAAGGAGGAGGGAGGGGGGAAAAAGAAATGAAAGGAGAGTTCAGCTGTTAGTAAAAGAAAAGATAGAGTTGGATAGTATAGAAAATGATTAGGAGTAACTGGTTTTTGGCCAGTAGATTAGCTTAAGATAGATATTTTAATAGTAAAAAGACCCAGGGAGTTAGAGTTGCTCCCTACTGAAGTGCACTGGTAAAGGTTAGTACACCAATGGGGATGTGTCCCGGTGGCAGAGACGGGCCGCTAAATAGGCAGTAAGATCTGTAGAGGCAGGTGTGAAATCACCCCTGTCTCGTGTGATGTTAAGATATATAAGTAATACAGGCTAAGGATTCTCATATACATATATATTTATGTATTAATATGAGTATATACACATATAAATACATAATTATATACTGTATGTATAAATTCATATACATATATATTTACGTATTAATATGAGTATATATACATATACATACATAATTATATACTGTATGTATAAATTCATATACCTATATATTTACGTATTAATATGAGTATACACACATATAAATACATAATTATATACTGTATGTATTAATTCATATACATATATATTTACGTATTAATATGAGTATATACACATATAAATACATAATTATATACTGTATGTATAAATTCATATACCTATATATTTACGTATTAATATGAGTATACACACATATAAATACATAATTATATATATATATATATAAATTCATATACATATATATTTACGTATTAATATGAGTATATACACATATAAATACATAATTATATATATATATATAAATTCATATACATATATATTTACGTATTAATATGAGTATATACACATATAGAGCTAGTTTGAAATATTCATCAGTATCTTAATCAGACTAATTTTATGCTGTATTAACAAATAAGAATAATTTTCCTTTTTTTGCAAGACGTCAAGCAAGAAAATGTGGAAAACAGCACATCCATGAGACAATTCTACCTTAAACCATTTGTCTTTTCAGCAAATGCTCAGCTCTTGCTTTTTGGGGGGGTTTTACTACTGTATCTTTTGGCGATGTTCTGGAATATTACAATAAGCTTACTTATTTGTCTGGTGTCCCAGCTACATACACCTATGTACTTCTTCCTATGTTGTCTATCAGTCCAGGATATTGTGCACATATCCACTATCTTACCAAAGTTGTTGGCCATCACTATATCCGGTGACAAAATAATTTCACTCTTAGGCTGTATCACACAGATGTTTGTATTTGGATTTTGTGTTATTACAGAATTTTTACTCTTGACCTCTATGGCTTATGACCGCTATGTGGCTATCTGCATACCACTGCACTACTCTCTCATTATGAACAAAAGAATGTGTGGGCATTTGGCAACTATTTCTTGCATGGCCAGCTTCCTGAATGCATTTATTTTCTGTCTAATGTTGTCTAATTTATCTTTTTGCAACGCACAAGAGATTAATCATTTCTTCTGTGATCCCCAAACTATGCTGAAACTCTCCTGCAGTGACACCACAAATATTAGGATTGTAATTGCTGTGGACGGTGTTATTTTGGGCTGGTTTCCATTAGTAATGATTTTAACTTCCTATGTATACATCATATCCACCATCCTAAAGATCAAAACCTCAGAGGGAAGACTCAAAACCTTCTCCAACTGCTCCTCACATCTTACAGTTGTTATTCTCCTCTATGGGACTAGTTTAAGCACAAATATGATACCTGAATTTAAACATTTCCCAAATGTAGGCAAATTACTTTCCATGTTGTATATGGGTGTTGTTCCAATGTTAAATCCACTAGTATACAGCTTAAGAAACAAAGAGATTTTAAGGGCCATACAAAAGTGTTTGAAAAACTTTGCGTAAATTTTCAAAAATAGTAGCATATTTATTAAAAACAAATTAAACTTTAACCCCTTAATGACCATAACACACCCTGTACGTCAATGGTCCTAAAGGTTTTTTTTGTTATAATAATATACCCTCCCTCCAGCTGGCCATCAGAAATAATGCAGTCTCGCCACTGGCGGTGAGACTGCTATAAAAAATGCAAGCCCTATAGAAAGAGCAGCGATGCACATGATACGTTGCTGGTCCTTAAGGGGTTAATAATATTTTAAGCATGTCTGTCATTGCAATTTGATGTAAAATAAACTTGAACTAACATGTTTTGTCTAGTAAGCTAGTAAGTCTTAATGAATTAATTGTTCCATAATATTAAATTATTAATATTATTTTTATTATTATCATTTTATACATAATAAATCCAAGTTAAATTTAAGAGATAATAAAAAAAAGACTATGAAGACTGTACGATTGCCTTATTGCTTTTTGAGTTTTTAGTTACATAACCCAGCGTTTTTTACCACAAAGTTATTGCAAATTCAGTAACAAATTAAAGAATATGAAAGGTGTTGTTGGTGAAATCTCTGGATAGTGGTCCTGTCACTTTATAACTGAAGTTCATTCTTAATTTTTTCTTTATTTATAAAAATATAATTTAGAAAAAAAAAATGCTATATTTGAAAATATGGATCTTTTAGGTTTTATTTTTAAAGTGGTGTTGTTAGCTGAAAACAAATGATGGGTAAACGTCACTGTGGACAACTGCACCATTTTTAAGAGACAAAAAAGTCAAAATTAAACTTTCATGATTCAAAGATAGCACTTTTAACAACTCAGGAATATCATGTCAGACTAATCTAATTGACTTTTTGGATAATGCAACTAAATTTTTAGACCACATTGGAGCATTATGAAACAAGAATTCAATTCATAAACTGTATTTCCTTAAGTGTTAAACCAATCCAATAGAGGCAATTTCATAAGCCAGTCAACCACAAACAAAAAACAAATAAATAATGACACATTGCTGGGGTGGCTGCATTTATTAACTAAACATAGATTATGACATGAAAGACATCTAAACTTTTATTGAAGACAAATCTGCAAAAGGCGATGCTGGGCAAGAGTTCCTAAGATCTTGATCCAAGCACTAGCAGGTCAGGGCCTTAAATATCAAAGTTCTTCTGCGCCTCTGACAAGCTTTACCAATCAAATACAGCAGCTGTAGTAGCTTCATCCTACCCTTCCCATTAGCTCAATCATAGCTCCAACACGCTCTGAACAAATCTGGGTCCTAACACCATCACATGAAATCTCCTAACTTAAATTAGGGATGACTCTTGCTGTCACCCTATAATCCCTAATATTATCTAAACTCATATAAAAAAAACACATCCGACATATGGATTCCATTTGAATATTTTAGATGTCTCAAGGCCCCTTAAAATATTAGCATGCAGTACCACAAAGCCCCTGCTGCCACAATAGCTAGCCTTACTCCTTATTGATTCTCTTCCTGATGCAATATACTGCTGTATGGCAGAACAATGTGTTCACATCCTTCTAGCCAACATACATGACATACATATCCTCACTCCAGGAATCCTAGCACTAAGCCATCTAATTTTTGAATTAAGTCAAGCACTGAAGCAGTACCAAATCATTACCTCCCAAACAGATAATAAGGATCTGTGGTTTGCTCCAACTAAGTAGCACCTCCTGTATGACTGTCAGCAGATTGCTCCAAATCATGGTTCTCTTGTTAAGACAATGGGGCCTATTTATCAAGCCGTCAACTGCAAATACGCTGGAATTCCGCAGCGTAATTGTGGAGAGCTTGATTCGCCTCATTTATCAAAGCCTACACACTGGCAAAAGTAGAAATTTGTGACGTAACATACAATCCGCCGGTCTCAGTCCGACACAGATCGATGCTTACGTCATTACAGATGTTCCGAATGCAAATTCGGCACTATCTGACTACTTTTGCTATTTAACAAATATCTACCAGGTACGCTCGCAGCTATTCTGGCCCAGCGTACCTGGTTTTCAATCCACCGCCCTGGAGGCGTTGGATGCCATAGGAATCAATGGGAGTCTGAAAGCAGCGAAAGCTCATGTTCGCTGCTACCAGATAGCCCATTGATTCATATGGGAGAATAAAATTTAAGTTTACACCTAACACCCTAACATGTACCCCGAGTCTAAACACCCCTAATATCCTGCCCCGACACCGCCGCCACCTAAATAATGTTATTAACCCCTGTCCCGCCGCTCCCGGACCCCGCCACAACTAAATAAACTTATTAACCCCTAAACCGCTGCTCACGGAGCCCACCGCCACCTACATTATACTTATTAACCCCTAATCTGCCACCCCCTAATCTGCCACTGCCACCTACATAAAGTTATTAACCCCTATCCTGCCGCTCCCGGAGCCAACCGCAACTGAATAAATGTATTAACCCCTAAACCACAAGCCCCCCACATCGCCATAAACTAAATTAACCTATTAATCCCTAAAACTAACAACCCGTTAACTTTATATTAAATATTAACTCATCCCTATCTTATAATAAATTTAAACTGACCTTTAAAATTAAATTAAACTATATTAAACTAATTATTAACCTATTCTAACTATTATAATACAATTACATTACACTATATTAAACTATTAATTAACCTACCCTAACTGTTATAATAAAATTACATTAAACTATATTAAATTAATAATTAACCTACCCTAACTGTTATACTAAAATTACATTAAACTATATTAAATTAATAATTAATCTAACCTAACTTTTATACTAAAATAACATAAATCTACAAATTAAAATAACTATATTATATATTTAAACACCTAACCCTACTCAAATAATTTAATTCTACACTAAAAAATTACAAAGTTACAAAAAACTAACTAAGTTACAAAAAATAACAAACACTACGTTACACAAAAAGGGCCTTTTGCGGGGCATTGCCCCAAAGAAATCAGCTCTTTTACCTGTAAAAAAATACAAACAACCACCCCCATAGAAAAACCCACCACCCACACAACCAACCCCCAAATAAAAAGCTATCTAAAAAAAAAAACAAGCTCCCCATTGCCCTCAAAAGGGCATTGCCCTTAAAAGGGCATTTAGCTCTTTTGCAGGCCCAAGTCCTAATCTAAAACTAAAACCCACCCACATAAACCCTTAAAAAAATCCTAACACTAACCCCAGAAGATTTACTTACAGTTTTGAAGATCCGACATCCATCCTCCAAGAAGCCGGTTCTCATTGAAGCCGGCAGAAGTTTTCATCCAAGCGGCCGAAGTCTTCATCCAAGCCCGCAGAAGTCTTCATCCAGATGGCATCTTCTGATAGATAGAATATGCCGTCTGGATGAAGACTTCTGCGGGCTTGGATGAAGACTTCAGTCGCTTGGATGAAGACTTCTGCCGGCTTCAATGAGGACTTCTCACGGCAAACCCAGCACAATAAGCACGTATACAAAAAGGCAAATATACAGACTAAACATCTACAAGTGCCCCCTCCCTAAAAGTTTATTCTCCTTGCCAGACCAACCCTGAACAGCTGCACTCATGGCTGCCACAATGCAAAAGGAATGAGAGCCAATCTTGCCAAGTTTTAACCCTGCAATTCTCTTAAAAAAAAAAAAAACCTGTGATGGTATGTAGGGTCTTTTATGTATGGTCTGGCACATTTTTGATTATCAGACCTCAAATATCAACATATTAATATGATTCCAAATAATTTATACAAACAAATACAAACTAGATATAAAATCATGATAAAACATAATTTATGTAAGAACTTAACTGATAAATTAATTTCTTTCATATTGGCAAGAGTCCATGAGCTAGTGACGTATGGGATATACATTCCTACCAGGAGGGGCAAAGTTTCCCAAACCTCAAAATGCCTATAAATACACCCCTCACCACACCCACAACTCAGTTTAACGAATAGCCAAGAAGTGGGGTGATAAGTAAGGAGCGAAAGCATCAAACAAGGAATTGGAATAATTGTGCTTTATACAAAAAATCATAACCACCACAAAAAGGGTGGGCCTCATGGACTCTTGCCAATATGAAAGAAATTAATTTATCAGGTAAGTTCTTACATAAATTATGTTTTCTTTCATGTAATTGGCAAGAGTCCATGAGCTAGTGACGTATGGGATAGCAGATACCCAAGATGTGGAACTTCCACGCAAGAGTTACTAGAGTGGGAGGGATTAAATAAAGACAGCCAATTCCGCTGAAAAAATAATCCATAACCCAAATCAAAAAGTTTAAATCTTAAAATGAAAAAAAAACTGAAATTATAAGCAGAAGAATCAAACTGAAACAGCTGCCTGAAGTACTTTTCTACCAAAAACTGCTTCAGAAGAAGAAAAAACATCAAAATGGTAGAATTTAGTAAAAGTATGCAAAGAAGACCAAGTTGCTGCTTTGCAAATCTGATCAACAGAAGCTTCATTCTTAAAAGCCAAGGAAGTAGAAACTGAGCTAGTAGAATGAGCCGTAATCCTTTGAGGCAGGGATTTACCCGACTCCACATAAGCATGATGAATCAAAGACTTTAACCAAGATGCCAAAGAAATGGCAGAAGCCGTCTGACCTTTCCTAGAACCAGAAAAGACAACAAATAGACTAGAAGTCTTCCTGAAATCTTTAGTAGCTTCAACATAATATTTCAAAGCTCTAACTACATCCAAAGAATATAAAGATCTCTCCAGAGAATTCTTAGGATTAGGACACAAAGAAGGGACAACAATTTCTATACTAATGTTGTTAGAATTCACAACTTTAGGTAAAAAATTAAATGAAGTCCGCAACACCGCCTTATCCTGATGAAAAATCAGAAAAGGAGATTCACAAGAAAGAACAGATAACTCAGAAACTCTTCTAGCAGAAGAGATGGCCAAAAGGAATAAAACTTTCCAAGAAAGTAATTTTATATCCAGAGAATGCATAGGTTCAAACGGAGGAGCCTGTAAATCCCTCAAAACCAAATTAAGACTCCAAGGAGGAGAAATTTACTTAATGACAGGCTTAATACAAACCAAAGCCTGTACAAAACAATGAATATCAGGATGGTTAGCAATCTTTCTGTGAAAAAGTACAGAAAGAGCAGAGATTTGTCCTTTCAAGGAACTTGCAGACAAACCGTTTTCCAAACCATCCTGAAGAAACTGTAAAATTCTAGAAATTCTAAAAGAATGCCAAGAGAATTTATGAGAAGAGCACCAAGAAATGTAAGTCTTCCAAACTCGGTAATAGATCTTTCTAGACACAGATTTACGAGCCTGTAACATAGTATTAATCACTGAATCAGAGAAACCTCTATGACTAAGTATTAAGCGTTCAATCTCCATACCTTCAAATTTAATGATTTGAGATCCTGATCGAAAAATGGGCCTTGAGATAGAAGGTCTGGCCTTAACGGAAGTGTCCAAGGTTGTCAACTGGCCATCCGAACGAGATCCGTATATCAAAACCTGTGTGGCCATGCTGGAGCCACCAGCAGTACAAACGAACGCTCCATTAGGATTTTTGAAATCACTTTTGGAAGAAGAACTAGAGGCGGAAAGATATAAGCAGGTTGATAATTCCAAGGAAGTGACAACGCGTCCACCGCTTCTGCCTGAGGATCGCTGGATCTGGACAGATACCTGGGAAGTTTCTTGTTTAGATGAGTGGCCATCAGATCTATTTCTGGAAGTCCACAGATTTGAATAATCTGAAGAAATACCTCTGGGTGAAGAGACCATGCACCCGGATGTAACATCTGGCGACTGAGATAATCTGCTTCCCAATCTATACCTGGGATGCAAACCGCAGAAATTAGACAGTAGCTGGATTCCGCCCATACAAGTATCCGAGATACTTCTTTCATAGCTTGAGGACTGTGAGTCCCCCCTTGATGATTGACATATGCCACGGTTGTGACATTGTCTGTCTGAAAACAAATAAACGATTCTCTCTTCAGAAGAGGCCAGAACTGAAGAGCTCTGAACATCGCACGGAGTTCCAAAATGTTGATTGGTAATCTTGCCTCCTGAGATTCCCAAACCCCCTGCGCTGTCAGAGATCCCCACACAGCTCCCCAACCTGAAAGACTCGCATCTGTTGAGATCACAGTCCAGGTTGGACAAACAAAAGAGGCCCCTTGAATTAAACATTGTTTCAGCATACAAAGCTGGAGAGGTCTCATGTGAAAATGAGCAAAAGGGATCGCGTCCGATGCAGCAGTCATGAGACCTAGAATTTCCATGCACAAAGCTACCGAAGGGAATGATTGAGACTGAAGGTTTCGACAAGCTGAAACTAATTTCAGACGTCTCTTTTCTGTTAGAGACAAAGTCATGGACACTGAATCTATTTGGAAACCCAAAAAGGTTACCCTTGTCTGAGGAATCAAGGAACTCTTTGGTAAATTGATCCTCCAACCATGTCTTTGAAGAAACAACACAAGTTGATTCGTATGAGATTCTGCAGAATGTAAAGACTGACCAAGTACCAAGATATCGTCCAAATAAGGAAATACCGCAATACCCTGTTCTCTGATTACTTGACACTTGTACATGCCTTTAACTTTCAGCCAAGAACTACCACTAGCCTGCTTCTGAAGTAAACTAGGAGATAGCAGATTACCCATGGACCGGTTGCGTTTGTAAACAAAGTTGCAACCATCCCTGATAGTCTCATGTAGCATCTTGACCCCGCGTAAGATGGGTAAATTTCTTTTGACCACCTGGCAAACCTGATGGTATTGGTTGGAATATGCCTGTAACTATAGTTGGTTTAGTTTTGATGTCTAGCAAGGCCTGTTTGGTTGTATTCTTTGGTTTAATGAGTGTTTTCCTTTCCATATGATTTACTTCCCAAAAAGCTTTGTTTACAATTTTATTAGGATAACCCCTGGCTTTGAGTCGCTTTTTCAAATTTTCGCTCTCCTCCAGGAAGTCCCTCTCCTTGGTACAGTTCCATTTAATCCTCATGAATAGTGATGTCGCGAACTGAACATTTTCCGTTCGCGAACTGCGAACGCGAACGTCTGCAACTGTTCGCGAACGGGCGAACCGGGCGAACCGCCATTGACTTCAATAGGCAGGCGAATTTTAAAACCCACAGGGACTATTTCTGGCCACAATAGTGATGGAAAAGTTGTTTCATGGGGACTAACACCTGGACTGTGGCATGCCGGAGGGGGATCAATGGCATGGAATAATTATTTTTATCCCACCATGGGTATATAATGAGTAAAGAAGTCTAGCTAAGCATTCTTGACAAAGTCTCGACGATACGAGACGAAACGCGTAGAATTTGCTTAGCTTTTTTGATCCCCGGCGGGATCCGTAGTCCAGGAGTTGTCAGTGATCCAGCACTCCTTCAGACGGCTACAGGAAACGTCATTTACCCCGCGACTGCAGAGCGGGTGTGTTCGTTTGTAAAGCCGGCAAAGTGAACTGACCTGCCATACATCCCTGGAAGTACCGCCATAAGGGATCGGCTTTTGGGACATAGCAGTCGGCTATTATATGCATAGACTTATGCACCATCTTGTGAGTGTTCAATTTGTTATTCGTCTGTTGCTTGAATAAACTTTAAATACTGCACTTGAGTCTGCGCTCTTTCCCTTTTATCGTTTACAGATGCAATATACATTTGATAGATACGATAGATAGATAGATTTGATAGATAAATAGATAGATTTGATAGATAGATAATTTCCCAGACAGAGAATTACAAGACGTGCGGTCTGGGAACCATGGTACGGTTCCCAGAGGCAGTTGCGGCGCCAGGGGACGTGTATATGGCATGGATTTTAGAAACCGGGAGATGGAAAAAGATGCTTGGTCGGTCCTCCTACTTCAAATTTGGGGCACTGCGCGTGCAATCTACTGTGCCACCAGATATAAGTGGTGTGTTAAGTAGTACTATTCTGATCAGTTTAATACCTGTTACTCCCCCTATCGGGGGAGGTGTATATGGCATGGATTTTAGGAACCGGGAGATGGAAAAAGATGCTTGGTCGGTCCTCTTACTTCAAATTTGGGGCACTGCGCGTGCAATCGTGGCCAGACTTTTAGCTGACGGCCATTTGGCCGACGGATATTTGTCCGATGGACATTTGGCCGAAACACAAGTGGTTGTCACAAAACAGTCCGGCCATGAGATAGATTTGATAGATAGATAGATACATAGATTAGATAGATAGATCAATAGATGCAATATACATTTGATAGATATGATAGATAGATAGATTTGATAGATAAATAGATAGATTTGATAGATAAATAGATAGATTTGATAGATAGATAATTTCCCAGATAGAGAATTACAAGATGTGCGGTCTGCGACCCATGGTAAGGTTACTTCCTTTTGCACAATCAAGTACAGGTGGGGGATTGCCTTTGGTGCAAAGAAATTTCGGCCGGGTACCTTCCACTGCGGTGTCCCCTATCAGGGGATGTGTATATGGCATGGATTTTAGAAACCGGGAGATGGAAAAAGATGCTTGGTTGGTCCCCCTACTTCAAATTTGGGGCACTGCGCGTGCAATCTAATGTGCCACCAGATTGGAGTGGTGTGTTAAGTAGTACTTTTCCTATCAGTTTAATCCCTGTTAAGTGTCTTTTTTTTTGTTTTGTTTTTGAAGCCACAGTGCAGCACCAGAGGCCAGAAAAATTTGGCATGTACACATGCCTGAAAAATTAGGTATTGTTGCAGCCGCTGCTGTAGCAGCGGCCAGAAAAATTGATGTTTGTTTCCCAGGCAGAAAGTGCCCTAAAACATAGCAGCTTGAACCCTAGTTGGTGGCGGATAAGTCACACAAGTCATCCGGCATTTGAATATAAAATACAGCAGCGTGTGGACCATTTTTAGCCCAAGGCAGCTCATCTCATCAGGCCTTTTTACTCGAATGTATCGCCCAATGTCAGTCCCTTTGGGATCCATCACTCATTCATCTTAATAAAGGTGAGTTAATCTAGACTTTTTTGACCTAGGCGACTTCTCTTCTCAGTGACAATACCTCCTGCTGCACTGAAGGTCCTTTCTGACAGGACACTTGAAGCGGGGCAGGCCAGAAGTTCTATTGCAAATTGGGATAGCTCAGGCCACAGGTCAAGCCTGCACACCCAGTAGTCAAGGGGTTCATCGCTCCTCAGAGTTTCGAGATCTGCAGTTAAGGCGAGGTAGTCTGCTACCTGTCGGTCGAGTCATTCTCTGAGGGTGGACCCCGAAGGGCTGTGGCGATGCATAGGAGTTAAAAAGCTCCGCATGTCCTCCATCAACAACACGTCTGTAAAGCGTCCTGTCCTTGCCGGCGTGGTCGTGGGAGTCGGAGGATTACTTTCAGCTCTTCCCCTGTTAGATTCACGTTGTGCTGTGACATCACCCTTATACGCTGTGTAAAGCATACTTTTTAATTTATTTTGGAAATATTGCATCCTTTCCGACTTTTGGTAATTCGGAAACATTTCTGGCACTTTATGCTTATACCGGGGGTCTAGTAGCGTGGACACCCAGTACAGGTCGTTCTCCTTCAGCTTTTTTATACGAGGGTCCCTCAACAGGCATGACAGCATGAAAGACCCCATTTGCACAAGGTTGGATGCCAAGCTACTCATGTCCCGTTCCTCGTCCTCAGTGATGTCACTGAAGGTATCTTCTTCCCCCCAGCCACGTACAACACCACGGGTACCAGATAGGTGAGAACGAGCACCCTGGGATGCCTGTTGTGGTTGGTCTTCCTCCTCCTCAAAGCCACATTCCTCCTCTGACTCCTCTTCCTCACAATCCTCTTCCAGCGTTGCTGCTGGTCCAGCAAGCGATGCTGATAAGGCTGTTTCTGGTGGTGATGGTGACCACAACTCTTCCTCTTCATGCTCATCTATGGCCTGATCCAGCACTCTTCGCAGGGCACGCTCCCTTCGCTGATGGGGCCTTCGGTGCGACTGACTAGGTTTGTCACCTCCTCAAAAGGACGCATGAGCCTACAGGCATTGCGCATGAGCGCCCAGTAACGTGGCAAAAAAATTCCCAGCTCCGCATAGGCTGTCCTAGCACCCCGGTCATACAAATACTCGTTAACGGCTTTTTCTTGTTGGAGCAGGTGGTCAAACATTAGGAGTGTTGAATTTGAACGTGTCGGGCTGTCGCAAATGAAGCTCCTCACTGGCAAGCGCCTCACTGGCATGATATCCGCTGGATATCGGAAAAGTGCACCATGGCCGTGTAGGAACGCCTCAAATGGCCACTCACCTTCCTGGCCTGCTTCAGGACATCCTGTAAGCCTGGGTACTTATGCACAAAGCGTTGTACGATCAGATTACACACATGTGCCATGCACGGCACATGTGTCAACTTGCCCAATTTCAATGCCGCCACCAAATTACTTCCATTGTCAGAAACCACTTTGCCGATCTCCAGTTGGTGCGGAGTCAGCCACTGATCCACCTGTGAGTTCAGGGCGGACAGAAGTGCTGGTCCGGTGTGACTCTCTGCTTTCAGGCAAGTCATCCCCAAGACGGCATGACACTGCCATATCCGGCATGTGGAATAGTACCTGCGGAGCTGGGGGGGTGCCGTTGATGTGGAGCAAGACGCAGCAGCAGAAGAGGACTCAGCCGAGGAGGTTATGGAAGAGGATGGAGTAGGAGGAGTAGAGGAGGTGGCAGCAGGCCTGCCTGCCTGCAAGTTGTGGCGGTGTCACCAACTCCTCCTCTGCAGAGCCACGCATTCCATGCTTGGCAGCCATCAGCAGGTTTACCCAATACACAGTGTAGGTGATACCTGCCCTGACCATGCTTTGCAGACAAGCTATCAGTGGTCATATGGACCCTTGCACCAACACTGTGTGACAGACATGCCATTACTTCCTTTCGCACAATCGAGTACAGGTTGGGGATTGCCTTTTGTGAAAAGAAATTTCATCCGGGTACCTTCCACTGCGGTGTCCCAATAGCTACAAATTTTTTGAATGCCTCAGACTCCACCAGCTTGTATGGTAAAAGCTGGTGGGCTAAGAGTTCAGACAAGCCAGCTGTCAGACGCCGGGCAAGGGGGTGACTTTGTGACATTGGCTTCTAACTCTCAAACATGTCCTTGACAGACACGTGACTGTGGGTAGATGAGCAGGAACTGCTCCAGAAGAAAGACGGAGTGGCGGATGGTTGAGAGGGGGCAAGGAGGACAGCAGTCGTTGACGTGGCTCAAGATGCTGGACCAGGAGGAGGATGGCGGCTTTGAGTTTGTGTGCTGCTTCTACTCATGTCTACTCATGTGTTAATCCCATAGGCGTTTGTGATGTGCGATCATGTGCCTTCGCAAAGCAGTTGTACCTAGGTGGGTGTTGGACTTCCAACGACTCAGATTCTTTTGGCACAGGTTGCAAATGGCATCACTGTTGTCAGAGGCAGACACACAAAAAAAATGCCACACTGCTGAGCTCTGCGATGACGGCATTCTGGTGGTGGCAACAGCATGCGCTGATTGGCGTGCTGTCTGGCTGACCCCGGGTGCCGATGCATGCTGCCTGACTGTGCCACTAGCTCCTTGCGATGACCTCCCCCTACTTCCAACTCGTCTCCTCATCCTCCTCTCTGTCTCCCCATCTGAACTTTCCCCCTGTTTTTCGTCTCTTCTAGCGGGCACCCACGTGACATCCACGGACGCATCGTCATCATCAACCGCTTCACTTGTATCTGACAAATCAACAAAGGAAGCAGCAGCGGGTACAACATCATCATCATCACACCGTACGTCCATGTCTGTAATGACTGAGACATATCACTGTTATCTACATCCTCTGTCAATGATGGTTGCGCATCACTCATTTCTTCCAACTGATGTGTAAAAAACTCCTCTGACAGATCAAGTGAAGCGGCTGTGGTGCTAGTGTTGGTGGTGGCGGCAGGCGGGCGAGTGGTAACTTGAGAGTTGCCCGAAGATAAGCTGGAGGAGGATGGTGCGTCAAGGTTTGGAGCGGAAGCTATAGAAGATTGGGTGTCCTGTGTTAAAAAGTCAACTATGTCCTCCTCAGAACTTTTCAAATTCATGGTACGTGGCCTCTGAACACTGGGCATTATTCTATGGCCAAAGGGAATCACAGCACCACGACCACAACGGCACCTGCGGGGTGGCCTGCCTCTGCCTGTCATTTTTTTTTTAATGTACACTTACACTACTATTAAACAAGATATGAGTGGTGGCACTGGGCAAGTGGGCACAGTATACGCTGTGAGCCTGACACAAAAAAGCAGACTGATGTTTCACAGTCCAAAAAGTTTTTTTTGTTTTTAAATGTACACTTACACTACTATTAAACAAGATATGAGTGGTGCCACTGGGCAAGTGGGCACAGTATACGCTGTGAGCCTGGCACACATGCTGGCAGGCAGGCAAGCAGGCAACTGCAATTAGATTACACAAGCAGACTGATGTTTCACAGTCAAAAAAGTTTTTTTTTTTTAAATTATTTACACTACTCTTACACCAGATATGAGTGGTGGCACTGGGCAAGTGGGCCTGGCACACACGCTGGCAGGCAGGCAACTGCAATTAGATTACACTAGCAGACTGATGTTTCACAGTCAAAAAAGTTTTTTAAAAAAAATTATTTACACTACTGTTACACCAGATATGAGTGGTGGCACTGGGCAAGTAGGCCTGGCACACATGCTAGCAGGCAGGCAACTGCAATTAGATTACACAAGCAGACTGATGTTTCACAGTCAAAAAAGTTTTTTTTTTAAATTATTTACACTACTGTTACACCAGATATGGGTGGTGGCACTGGACAAGTGGGCCTGGCACACACGCTAGCAGGCAGGCAACTGCAATTAGATTACACTAGCAGACTGATGTTTCACCTTCAAAAAAGTTTATTTTTTTTAATTATTTACACTACTGTTACACCAGATATGAGTGGTGGCACTGGGCAAGTGGGCCTGGCACACATGCTGGCAGGCAGGCAACTGCAATTAGATTACATTAGCAGACTGATGTTATACAGTCAAAAAAGGTTTTTTTTTAAATTATTTACACTACTGTTACACAAGATATCAGTGGTGGCACTGGGCAAGTGGGCCTGGCACAAACGCGGGTAGGCAGGCAACTGCAATTAGATTACACTAGCAGACTGATGTTTCACAGTAAAAAAAATCATTTTTTTTAAATTATTTTCACTACTGTTACACCAGATATGAGTGGTGACACTGGGCAAGTGGGCCTGGCACACACGCTAGCAGGCAGGCAACTGCAATTAGATTAGACTAGCAGACTGAGGTTTCACAGTCAAAAAAGTTTTTTTTTTAAATTATTTACACTACTGTTACACCAGATATGAGTGGTGACACTGGGCAAGTGAGCCTGGCACACACGCTAGCAGGCAGGCAACTGCAATTAGATTAAACTAGCAGACTGAGGTTTCACAGTCAAAAAACTTTTTTTTTTAAATTATTTACACTACTGTTACACCAGATATGAGTGGTGGCACTGGGCAAGTGGGCCTGGCACACACGCTAGCAGGCAGGAAACTGCAATTAGATTACACTAGCAGACTGATGTTTCACAGTCAAAAAAGTGTTTTTTTGTTAAATTATTTACACTACTGTTACACCAGATATGAGTGGTGGCACTGGGCAAGTGGGCCTGGCACACACGCTGGCAGGCAGGCAACTGCAATTAGATTACACTAGCAGACTGAGGTTTCACAGTCAAAAAACTTTTTTTTTTTAAATTATTTACACTACTGTTACACCAGATATGAGTGGTGGCACTGGGCAAGTGGGCCTGGCACACACGCTAGCAGGCAGGAAACTGCAATTAGATTACACTAGCAGACTGATGTTTCACAGTCAAAAAAGTTTTTTTTTTTAAATTATTTACACTACTGTTACACCAGATATGAGTGGTGGCACTGGGCAAGTGGGCCTGGCACACACGCTGGCAGGCAGGCAGGCAACTGCAATTAGATTACACTAGCAGACTGATGTTTCACAGTCAAAAAAATTTTTTTTAATTATTTACACTACTGTTACACCAGATATGAGTGGTGGCATTGGGCAAGTGGGTCTGGCACACACGCTAGCAGGCAGGCAACTGCAATTAGATTACACTAGCAGACTGATGTTTCACAGTCAAAAAGTTTTTTTTTTTTTTAATTATTTACACTACTGTTACACCAGATATGAGTGGTGGCACTGGGCACACACGTTGGCAGGCAGGCAACTGCAATTAGAATTACACTAGCAGACTGATGTTTCACAGTCAAAAAAGTTTTTTTTTTTAAATTATTTACACTACTGTTACACCAGATATGAGTGGTGGCACTGGGCAAGTGGACCTGGCACACATGCTAGCAGGCAACTGCAATTAGATTACACTAGCAGACTGATGTTTCACAGTCAAAAAAGTTTTTTTTTTCAAATTATTTACACTACTGTTACACCAGAAATGAGTGGTGGCACTGGGCAAGTGGGCCTGGCACACACGCTGGCAGGCAGGCAACTGCAATTAGATTACACTAGCAGACTGATGTTTCACAGTCAAAAAAGTTTTTTTTTAAATTATTTACACTACTGTTACAACAGATATGAGTGGTGGCACTGGGCAAGTGGGCCTTGCACACACGCTAGCAGGCAGGCAACTGCAATTAGATTACACTAGCAGACTGATGTTTCACAGTCAAAAAAAGTTTTTTTTTTAAATTATTTACACTACTGTTACACCAGATTTGAGTGGTGGCACTGGGCAAGTGGGCCTGGCACACACGCTCGCAGGCAGGCAGGCAACTGCAATTAGATTACACTAGCAGACTGATGTTTCACAGTCAAAAAAGTTTGTTTTTTTAAATTATTTACACTACTGTTACACCAGATATGAGTGGTGGCACTGGGCAAGTGGGCACAGTATACGCTGTAAGCCTGACACACACGCTGGCAGGCAGGCAACTGCAATTAGATTACACAGGGAAAAAAAAGCAGCCCTAAAAAGGGCTTTTTGGGGTGCTGCCCTTACAGCAGAGATCAGATGAGTCCTTCAGGACTGTAGTGGACACTGAATACACTAGCCTAGCTATCAATTTCCCTATTAAATCAGCAGCAGCTACACTGTCCCTCCTCTCACTAAGAAAGCAGCTTCTGAATGAATCTAAAATGGCTGCTGTCCAGGAGCTGGGAGGGTCTGGGAGGGAGTGTCTGCGGCTGATTGGCTGGAATGTGTCTGCAGACTGTGAGATATAGGGTCAAAGTTTACTCAATGATGACGAATAGGGGGCGGATCGAACATCGCATACGTTCGCCCGCCGTTGCGAACGCGAACAAGCTATGTTCGCCGGGAACTATTCGCCGGCGAACATTTCGCGACATAAATATTCATGAACTATCCCTTGAACACGTGTCAAGGGTGGCTACTACAAATGTGCAAGAGGGTATTCCTAGAGATGGGCTTCCTGTAGAGAGACGAAGAAATAGTTTTTGACTCACAATTAGATGTTAGGGTTATATCCAGATAATTAATGGTACTCTGATTCCAGTCGAAGGTAAACTTCAAGGCTACTTCATTTTGGTTGAGGTATTCAGCCAATTATTGCACTTGTTGATAATCTCCAGACCAAAATATGAGGAGATCATTGATATATCTCATGTACTTGACAAAGAATACCGATTATTTCCTCCATAGACATGTGACCGCTCCCACCAACTCATGAATAGGTTTGTGTAGGAGGGGGCAAACTTGGCCCCCATAGCGGTCCCACGTCTCTGGAGGTAAAACACATCTGAGAACATAAAGAAATTGTGCTGGAGAAGAAACTGAACAGCTCTAATTACAAAGTCCTTATGTCTTCTGGTCAAGTCAGTACATTTATCCAAAAAGAAAGACACTGCCTGTACTCCATACATAAATGGTATGGAGGAATACAGGGACACTACATCAATAGTGATCCAACTGTATCCTGACTCCCATGTAAAGAGTGTGCCCAGGTGCCAGCAATACGGAGGCTAAGGTAAAGGTATAAAATGGTATTTTGATACATGAAAAATCACAATGATAAAATTACAATATTACAAATGCATGGATCCATGCTGTATTAACATAAAAGCATAAAATAAATGATAATCTGGACAATAAAAGCTTGCACAATGGATAAGATATATACAATAAAAATAATTTCAGTCTATTCCAATAAATAATGCCAAAAGTGTGAACTCAAAAAAGTGATTCAAATGAGTGTCCTAAATAATCCAAACACAGTCCAAATGACCTCCAAATGTGTAATCAAATTTGTGATAACAGGAGTGGAATGTTACTTGAAAAAACGTTAGAAAAAATAATAGTGAAAACTGCAACAGTGTTCCAAAAAAGACCTTGCAAAATATCCAAAAAAAAATGTTATAAAGTGTCAATCCTGTGAGGTATTCAATGTGGGAATATATAGTCCAATATTTTTGGATGTATTCAGTGTAGTTATAATACTTGTCTCTTGGTGCTCAAATGCCCATAGGGGAATTGGCCCCAATACAAAGAAAAAAAGATAAAAAGGGAAAAACAACGAACAGATATGCTGCAGAAACCTGGGAAAAAAGAATAAAATACAATGTGTAGAAATATCATAAATATATCCTCATACTGAAATAAGGCTTACCAGGTCTATGCGTTTCAGCCCTCTCTGGGCCTTTATCAAGACTGGTATTTGAAAGGAATTGGTGGCCTTATATAGTGGTTGTAAGCTTGTAACCGGAAATTTTCTAGGATAACCGTTACCGGTTTGGGGTTAAGTTTATACAATAAAAAACTAATCTAATACAGTTATTGGGCATGGTAACTTGTAAACTTATGTGATATAAATAATACGATATCCCAAAAATACCTGTAGATACCTTCCCTGTGGCTCAGTGTAATTTTGTGAACCTCCGTATGTCTGTGACGTCACTTCCGGTGGGGATTTTTTTACGGTAAAAGCTTCAAATCACACTATACAGATTCATCATTGTTATTTTCAACCTGATCTAGTGTTATGTGTTTTTTTGATTATAATTGTTTTTTTAGGGTGACTTGGGGTGGTCATTTAATTCGCTAATAGAAAGCGATAATGCTTGAAGTCACTTCCGGTGGAATTTATAGCGGCTTAAACCCAAGGCTGCGTTATAATCACCTTATAAATTTCGATATTGTTTATACTTTGTCAGTGATCAAATATGATCGCCTTGCCATATTGTATACATGATTAAAAAGTTCAAATATGATCGCCTTGCCATATTGTATACATGATTAAAAAGTTTATGTGGTTAAAAGATTTTTGCCGCTTGTGTTTACATTATGTTTAAGATTACATTATTGGTCCGTTTACCAAAAACCCCAATTGGTCGTGACGTTGCGCCTAGGTATTGACATTGCGCTTGGGTATTTATTAAAAGGCTGTCCTCCGGAGTTCTCTTAGAGCAAAAAAGAGAGCAAAAAAAAAAAAAAGAAGATATTCTACCAGAGAGTGCTAGGACAAAAATTAGATGTATTCAGTATCTACTGCTTGAATAAAGGACCTTATCTTAGCTTAATGCTACGATCCTAAGAGAAAATTTTAGTCAATAGGGGGGAGTACTCTTATTTACATAGGTAAAAGAGATTTTCATTACATAAAAGAGAACTCCGGAGGACAACCTTTTAATAAATACCCAAGCGCAATGTCAATACCTAGGCGCAACGTCACGACCAATTGAGTTTTTTGGTAAACGGACCAATAATGTAATCTTAAACATAATGTAAACACAAGCGGCAAAAATCTTTTAACCACATAAACTTTTTAATCATGTATACAATATGGCAAGGCGATCATATTTGAACTTTTTAACCATGTATACAATATGGCAAGGCGATCATATTTGATCACTGACAAAGTATAAACAATATCGAAATTTATAAGGAGATTATAACGCAGCCTTGGGTTTAAGCCGCAATAAATTCCACCGGAAGTGACGTCAAGCAGTATCGCTTTCTATTAGCGAATGAAATGACCACCCCAAGTCACCCTAAAAAAACAATTATAATCAAAAAAACACATAACACTATAGATCAGGTTGAAAATAACAATGATGAATCTGTATAGTATGATTGAAGCTTTTACCGTAAAAAAAACCCCACCGGAAGTGACGTCACAGACATACGGAGGTTCACAAAATTACACTGAGCCACAGGGAAGGTCTCTACAGGTATTTTTGGGATATCATATTATTTATATCACATAAGTTTACAAGTTACCATGCCCAATAACTGTATTAGATTAGTTTTTTATTGTATAAACTTAACCCCAAACCGGAAACGGTTATCCTAGACAATTTCCGGTTACAAGCTTACAACCACTATATAAGGCCACCAATTCCTTTCAAATACCAGTCTTGATAAAAGCCCAGAGAGGGCCGAAATGCGTAGACCTGGTAAGCCTTATTTCAGTAGGAGGATATATTTATGATATTTCTACACATTGTATTTTATTCTTTTTTCACAGTTTCTGCAGCATATCTGTTAGTTGTTTTCCCCTTTTTATCTTTTTTTCTTTGTATTGGGGCCAATTCCCCTTTGGGCATTTGAGCACCAAGAGACAAGTATTATAACTACACTGAATACATCCAACAATATTGGACTATATATTCCCACATTGAATACCTCACAGGATTGACACTTTATAACATTTTTTTTTTTGGATATTTTGCAAGGTCTTTTTTGGAACACTGTTGCAGTTTTCACTATTATTTTTTCTAACGTTTTTTCAAGTAACATTCCACTCCTGTTATCACAAATTTGATTACACATTTGGAGGTCATTTGGACTGTGTTTGGATTATTTAGGACACTCATTTGAATCACTTTTTTGAGTTCACACTTTTGGCATTATTTATTGGAATAGACTGAAATTATTTTTATTGTATATATCTTATCTATTGTGCAAGCTTTTATTGTCCAGATTATCATTTATTTTATTTTATGCTTTTATGTTAATACAGCGTGGATCCATGCATTTGTAATATTGTAATTTTATCATTGTGATTTTTCATGTATCAAAATACCATTTTATACCTTTACCTTAGCCTCCGTATTGCTGGCGCCTGGGCACACTCTTTACATTTGTCTTTAATTAGGTGATAGCTAGGTATCACTGCCTCAGGCATAAAAGGTTTAGGTGGCGCTGGGATATACCTCTGTTTTATCTGTATCCTGACTCCCACTCAGTGACTTCCAATTTGGACAACGCATATGAAGTATCTCTCACATAGCTCGGTAGAGATTGAACGAGGGACTGAAGAAATTGGTCCACCCATTTGGACAGGGGCTCTAATAAAGAGGCAATACCAGCCACTATGGGCCTACCTTGCACATTAGTGAGACTTTTGTGGACCTTGGGAAAATGGTGGAAAATGGTTGTTATCGGACTTTCAACCATAATACAGTCAAATGTCTGTTTGTCAATAACATCCATTTCCAGTCCATCATCCAATAAGTCTATCAGTACCTCCTTAAACTGTACAGTAGGATCTCTTTTGAGGGGTATATGCCTCAGTGTCAATTAATTGTCTAAGGGCCTCGGTGGTGTATGTCTCCTTATCAAGCACCACTATACTTCCACCCTTAATTGATTGGCGGATAACGATCTCTTTGTTGTTTTGGATGTTAGTGATTGCTTCTCTTTCTAATTGCGATAAATTAGACTGATAGCCCAGGTCTGAGTTATGTGTGTATATGTTTGTGTATGTGTGTGTGTGTATACGTGTGTTTGTATGCATGTATGTGTATATGTATAAAACAAAAAAGAGTATACAATAGGATAGATACTTCCCTTTAGTTAGAACTGCTGCCTTCCAAACAGTCTCTCTCAAAGCTGTACAAACGATGTATATTGGCAGATAGAGGTGCTGGTTCTAAGGGATCTCCAAAGGATTTTTCTCTATGTTTCACAATTTTCCCAGAAGAATTCTGTCTGTATAGAATAATATCAGACAAACGGCTCCACAGGTGATTTCACAATCTTCCCAAAAAGGGGTGCTGTCTGTATCTGTGTTCAAAGAATATGACATTGACATAGTATGTCTTTGCACCTTAATATATAAGTGCAGTATACTCACAGAATGATATCAGGCAAACAGCTCCACAGGTGATTTCACAAAAACAGCAGATGAGTTCACAAAAAACAACGATCGGGAAAGGAAAAAAGCTGGCATTTTTTTAAAATAAAATATATGTTTATTTTGCTCAACGCAAAAGCGTTTCAACATCTATACCGAATTTTTTAAGAGCTGTCAGTATTTATATAAAAATCTTCAGTAGTGCTCTCCAAATAATATATCAGCTTATGGCAGGGTTATAACACAATATATTTAAATAATTATCCTTTAAAATAAACCCTCAATCAATATGCATCTACTAGGAACCATAAAATTAATATAAATACTTGAATTATTTTATTTAGTTAATATCCATGAACATTTTGAAATATATTTGTAATACCAGAATATGAAACACTATTATACACGTTAAAAACAACTATTAAGATATGCTATCCTTCTTACAAAGCCCAGAAAATTTTACGTTTAAAACCAGCCTTTCATTCAGAGCTGCATTTAGTACAATATACACTTCTATTAAAACATCAGAAATTGTATATATTATTTATGCAAAAAAAAACAACCCAATTCTGAATTATAACTATATATTTTTACAGATAAAACAATTTAGCATCAAGGATTAGTTTAACCATATACAGGCTGAAAATAAGCTAAAATATAAACTGCTTTTTAACTCTATTAAATACAAATTGACTGTGTTCTCGCCAGTAACCCTTGTTTAAAATTTAAAAGAAATTTAGAACAATTATACATCACCAAATTGAACCAATTTGTAGCGGTCTTTAGGTCATCTCATTCGAAGGAATGTTATTGCATATATCAAGCTAAAGTTATCAGCTCCTTGATTAGTGAAATGTTCCCAAGGGTGGCAGCCAAAATCAGATCACTAGCTTCAGCAAGTTTTTGAATAATTATCCCTTGTGCATTCACTACTCCTATTATATGTAATCATTGATGACCTGTTTCTTTCAAGCCCTTTTTCCTTGTCCCTTCTGATTGGTTCACCCTGTGAATGTAGGTTGCCAAGGAGATGCATTCTTTAAGAGCCAACAGTCTCCTGGCTGCAATATCTGCATCTGTTCATCGGGGGGCCACATGACACACAAAACAAATACACCTAACCATTTCTAAACATTTGAAAGAGATTATTTCTTTAAAATATGTAATAACTGCCATAATTTCTTGCATTAGTGGGTTATATGTATTGTATGCATTTTATTATAGCACATTTTTTATTCTGATCAATTTGACATGAAACACAGTATGCCCTTAAAAGGGACACTGTACTCGAAAAAATTCTTTTGTGATTCACATAGAGCATGCATTTTTAAGCAACTTTCTAATTTACTCCTATTATTAAATTTTCTTCATTCTCTTGGTATGTTTATTTGAAAAGCAAGAATGTAAGTTTAGATGCCGGCCCATTTTTGGTGAACAACCTGGGTTGTCCTTGCTGATTGGTCAGCACCAATAAACAAGTGGTGTCCATGGTCCTGAAGCAAACATTTGCTGGCTCCTTAGCTGAGATGCCTTCTTTTTCAAATAAAGATAGCAAGAGAACGAATTAAAATTGATAATAGAAGTAAATTAGAAAGTTGCTTAAAATTGCATGCTCTATCTGAATCATTAAAGAATTTTTTTGAGTACAGTGCCCCTTTAACATTATATTATATTAAAGCAATTTAATACTGCTAATTATTTTGAAATTAGTTGCAATTAATATCTGTTATACATGCATTTACACAAATATAGCATGTTTCATATTTCTGTGCATTTCTTCCTGGATATATGAATCTTGTCTGAGTAGATCTGAAACAAAAATAAGTGTCGTTAATTATTTATTTCCAGGTCCACAAATATATATTCATATTCTTAAAAACACAGAGGTTGAGAGATTTTATGCTTTCAAAAAAATAATATATATATATATATATATATATATATATATATATATATATATATATATATATACACACACATTCACTTCTATGCAGTATCTTGAATTTATAATTTTTTTAGCTCCATCTGGAAAACAGGAAAGCATGTTATATATAGTGATGTCCCGAACTGTTCGCCCGCGAACGGTTCACAGCGAACATAGGTTGTTCGTGTTCGCGTTTGTGGGCGAACACATGGCGATGTTCGATCAGCCCCTATGTGTCATCATTGTGGAAACTTTGACCCTTTATGTCACAGCCGCCTGACACATTAGAGCCAATCAACATCAGACACTCCCTCACAGAAACTCCCAGCTACTCGGAATCCGCCATTTTAGACTCATAACGACCTTGCTTTTTTAATGATAGGACGTGTTATGTTTTTGCTCCTGACATTCATAGGAAAAACATAGCTAGGCTAGTGTATTTACAGTCCAGAAGGACTCCACTCATCTCTGCTGCAAGCACAGCACCCCAAAAAGCCCTTTTTAGGGCTATATTTCGTGCCGTTTTTTTTTTTAATTTTTTTTTTTTATTATTAGCATTTGCCTGGCTTTCAGCTGTGTGTTTAAGGCTCACAGCATATGCTGTGACTACTGCCACCACTGATATCTCCCTAACAACATTAGTTTAAATTTAACTAACCCAAAAATATAATTATTTTTCTAGTGTAATTTTTTTTCATTTTCTATCAGGCCAGTGTCACACAGCATATACTCTGGTTCATTGCTCTGTGCCAGCCAGCAGCCAGCAGTGTTAATATCCGTTTATATTTTTCTAGTGTAATCTAATTACATTTACTATCATGCCTGTGTCTGTCAGGCTCACTCAGCATTAATATACCTCTTTTTTTTCAGTCTTTTGGTTAATTGGTCTGTGCCAGGCAGCCACCCAGCACTAATATCTATTTTACTAATATCTATTTTTCTTTCACCTTAATTTTAATATATAAAAAAAAAAAGTTTAAATTTGTTTGCTAGTGTAATCAAATCTAATTTTCTATCCGGCCTGTGTGTTTTGCTGACATAGAGAGCCTACTGTGTTTACTTGCTGCCCTCCCTAGTCTATGAGCCACGACTCATATGTGTTTAACCTTTTTTCAATTTCCCCCCCCAAAAAATAATTTCAATCATTTTTCTAGTGTAATCTAATAGTATTTTCTATCAGGCGTGTGTGTATCCGACATACATAGCCTACTGTTTTTAATAGCTGCCCTTCCAAGGCTATCAGCCACGACTCATATGTATGTGCTTAACCTTTTTCTTAAAATTTCCAAAAAAAAGTCTTTAAATCATTATGCTAGTGTAATCTAATTGTATTTTCTATCAGGCCTGTGTCTAACTGTCTATCTGACTTACACAGCATACTGTTGTTATAATTGCTGCCCTACGTAGCAGCCAGCCAGTGCGACCACTCATAGAGTCATATGTGCATTGCACTTCTTAACATAATTTTAATATTAAAATCAAAAATTTTAAAATATTTTGCTAGTGTAATGTAACTTAATTTTCTATCAGTCCTGTGTTTTTGTCACTTACACAGCATACTGTGTTCAATTGCTGCCCTACCTACCATCCACGACTCATATCTGCCAGCCTGTCTGCCAGGCCCAAGTAGCCAATTAGTGGTACCAATCACAATTCTTGTAACAGTAATTAAAAAAAAAAAAATCATAATTTTTTGGACTGCAAATATTCAGTCTCCAAGTGCCATTGAATTTCATTTACCTCCTGCCTGCCACTGCCAGCCTTTTGTGCCAGGCCGTCTAGCCAACTATTTACACCAACCATAATTGTTGTCACAGACAGTATAGTTATTAATTTAAATAAAAAATTTTTTTAGTGTTGATCTTAATCCTCAGTTTGCTCATGCCTTTGAATTGCACTTTTCTACAGCCTTCCAAGCCTGTGTGCCAGGCCTACTTAAAAAATATTTACACCAATCATATTTGTTGTGACAGTATTCTAATAATTAAAAATTAAATTTTTTGGTAATAGTTGCTGTGATTTGAATCCTCAGTTTGCTGGTGCCATTGAATAGCACTTTCCTCCTGCCTTGCAGCCTGCTGTGAGCCAGGCCCACCTAGCCAATTGTTGTCAGAAATCATATTTCTGTTAACAGTATTGCAAAAATTGTCAATCATCACTGTTTAGACTGTCAGTAATCAGTCTCCTAGTTTCCTTGAATTGCATCTCCCTCCTGCCTGCCATCCTTTTGTGCCAGACCGTCTTGCCAACTATTTACACCAATCCAAAATTTTGTCACAGTATAGTTACTAATTAAAATTAAAAAAATCTTTATTGTTGATGATCTTAATACTCAGTTTGCTCGTGCTTTTGAATTTCACTTTTCTACAGCCTTCCAAGCCTGTGTGCCAGGCCTACTTAAAACATTTTTTACACCAATCATATTTGTTGGGACAGTATTCTAATCATTAAAAATTAAATTTTTTGGTAATAGTTGCTGTGATTTGAATCCTCAGTTTGCTGGTGCCATTAAATAGCACTTTCCTCCTGCCTTGCAGCCTGCTGTGAGCCAGGCCCACCTAGCCAATTGTTGTCAGCAATCATATTTCTGTTAACAGTATTTCAAAAATTGTCAATCATCACTGTTTAGACTGTCAGTAATCAGTCTCCTAGTATCCTTGAATTGCATCTCCCTCCTGCCTGCCATCCTTTTGTGCCAGGCCATCTTGCCAACTATTTACACCAATCCAAATATTTTGTCACAGTATAGTTACTAATTACAATTAAAAAAATCTTTATTGTTGATGATCTTAACCCTCAGTTTGCTCGTGCCTTTGAATTGCACTTTTCTACAGCCTTCCAAGCCTGTGTGCCAGGCCTACTTAAAAAATATTTACACCAATCATATTTGTTGTGACAGTATTCTAATAATTAAAAATTAAAATTTTTGGTAATAGTTGCTGTGATTTGAATCGTCAGTTTGCTGGTGCCATTGAATAGCACTTTCCTCCTGCCTTGCAGCCTGCTGTGAGCCAGGCCCACCTAGCCAATTGTTGCCAGCAATCATATTTCTGTTAACATTATTGCCAAAATTGTCAATCATCACTGTTTAGACTGTCAGTAATCAGTCTCCTAGTGTCCTTGAATTGCATCTCCCTCCTGCCTGCCATCTTTTTGTGCCAGGCCGTCTTGCCAACTATTTACACCAATCCAAATATTTTGTCACAGTATAGTTACTAATTACAATAAAAAAAATCTTTATTGTTGATGATCTTAACCCTCAGTTTGCTCGTGCCTTTGAATTGCACTTTTCTACAGCCTTCCAAGCCTGTGTGCCAGGCCTACTTAAAAAATATTTACACCAATCATATTTGTTGTGACAGTATTCTAATAATTAAAAATTAAAATTTTTGGTAATAGTTGCTGTGATTTGAATCGTCAGTTTGCTGGTGCCATTGAATAGCACTTTCCTCCTGCCTTGCAGCCTGCTGTGAGCCAGGCCCACCTAGCCAATTGTTGTCAGCAATCATATTTCTGTTAACAGTATTGCAAAAATTGTCAATCATCACTGTTTAGACTGTCAGTAATCAGCCTCCTAGTTTCCTTGAATTGCATCTCCCTCCTGCCTGCCATCCTTTTGTGCCAGGCCGTCTTGCCAACTATTTACACCAATCCAAATTTTTTGTCACAGTATAGTTACTAATTAAAATTAAAAAAATCTTTATTTTTGATGATCTTAATACTCAGTTTGCTCGTGCTTTTGAATTTCACTTTTCTACAGCCTTCCAAGCCTGTGTGCCAGGCCTACTTAAACAATATTTACACCAATCATATTTGTTGGGACAGTATTCTAATCATTAAAAATTAAAATTTTTGGTAATAGTTGCTGTGATTTTAATCCTCAGTTTGCTGGTGCCATTAAATAGCACTTTCCTCCTGCCTTGCAGCCTGCTGTGAGCCAGGCCCACCTAGCCAATTGTTGTCAGCAATCATATTTCTGTTAACAGTATTTCAAAAATTGTCAATCATCACTGTTTAGACTGTCAGTAATCAGTCTCCTAGTGTCCTTGAATTGCATCTCCCTCCTGCCTGCCATCCTTTTGTGCCAGGCCGTCTTGCGAACTATTTACACCAATACAAATTTTTTGTCACAGTATAGTTACTAATTACAATTAAAAAAATCTTTATTGTTGATGATCTTAACCCTCAGTTTGCTCGTGCCTTTGAATTGCACTTTTCTACAGCCTTCCAAGCCTGTGTGCCAGGCCTACTTAAAAAATATTTACACCAATCATACTTGTTGTGACAGTATTCTAATAATTAAAAATTAAAATTTTTGGTAATAGTTGCTGTGATTTGAATCGTCAGTTTGCTGGTGCCATTGAATAGCACTTTCCTCCTGCCTTGCAGCCTGCTGTGAGCCAGGCCCACCTAGCCAATTGTTGTCAGCAATCATATTTCTGTTAACAGTATTGCAAAAATTGTCAATCATCACTGTTTAGACTGTCAGTAATCAGTCTCCTAGTTTCCTTGAATTGCATCTCCCTCCTGCCTGCCATCCTTTTGTGCCAGGCCGTCTTGCCAACTATTTACACCAATCCAAATTTTTTGTCACAGTATAGTTACTAATTACAATTAAAAAAATCTTTATTGTTGATGATCTTAATCCTCAGTTTGCTCGTGCTTTTGAATTTCACTTTTCTACAGCCTTCCAAGCCTGTGTGCCAGGCCTACTTAAACAATATTTACACCAATCATATTTGTTGGGACAGTATTCTAATCATTAAAAATTAAAATTTTTGGTAATAGTTGCTGTGATTTGAATCCTCAGTTTGCTGGTGCCATTAAATAGCACTTTCCTCCTGCCTTGCAGCCTGCTGTGAGCCAGGCCCACCTAGCCAATTGTTGTCAGCAATCATATTTCTGTTAACAGTATTTCAAAAATTGTCAATCATCACTGTTTAGACTGTCAGTAATCAGTCTCCTAGTGTCCTTGAATTGCATCTCCCTCCTGCCTGCCATCCTTTTGTGCCAGGCCGTCTTGCCAACTATTTACACCAATACAAATTTTTTGTCACAGTATAGTTACTAATTACAATTAAAAAAATCTTTATTGTTGATGATCTTAACCCTCAGTTTGCTCGTGCCTTTGAATTGCACTTTTCTACAGCCTTCCAAGCCTGTGTGCCAGGCCTACTTAAAAAATATTTACACCAATCATACTTGTTGTGACAGTATTCTAATAATTAAAAATTAAAATTTTTGGTAATAGTTGCTGTGATTTGAATCGTCAGTTTGCTGGTGCCATTGAATAGCACTTTCCTCCTGCCTTGCAGCCTGCTGTGAGCCAGGCCCACCTAGCCAATTGTTGTCAGCAATCATATTTCTGTTAACAGTATTGCAAAAATTGTCAATCATCACTGTTTAGACTGTCAGTAATCAGTCTCCTAGTTTCCTTGAATTGCATCTCCCTCCTGCCTGCCATCCTTTTGTGCCAGGCCGTCTTGCCAACTATTTACACCAATCCAAATTTTTTGTCACAGTATAGTTACTAATTACAATTAAAAAAATCTTTATTGTTGATGATCTTAATCCTCAGTTTGCTCGTGCCTTTGAATTGCACTTTTCTACAGCCTTCCAAGCCTGTGTGCCAGGCCTACTTAAAAAATATTTACACCAATCATATTTGTTGTGACAGTATTCTAATAATTAAAAATTAAAATTTTTGGTAATAGTTGCTGTGATTTGAATCGTCAGTTTGCTGGTGCCATTGAATAGCACTTTCCTCCTGCCTTGCAGCCTGCTGTGAGCCAGGCCCACCTAGCCAATTGTTGTCAGCAATCATATTTCTGTTAACAGTATTGCAAAAATTGTCAATCATCACTGTTTAGACTGTCAGTAATCAGTCTCCTAGTGTCCTTGAATTGCATCTCCCTCCTGCCTGCCATCCTTTTGTGCCAGGCCGTCTTGCCAACTATTTACACCAATCCAAATATTTTGTCACAGTATAGTTACTAATTACAATAAAAAAAATCTTTATTGTTGATGATCTTAACCCTCAGTTTGCTCGTGCCTTTGAATTGCACTTTTCTACAGCCTTCCAAGCCTGTGTGCCAGGCCTACTTAAAAAATATTTACACCAATCATATTTGTTGTGACAGTATTCTAATAATTAAATATTAAAATTTTTGGTAATAGTTGCTGTGATTTGAATCATCAGTTTGCTGGTGCCATTGAATAACACTTTCCTCCTGCCTTGCAGCCTGCTGTGAGCCAGGCCCACCTAGCCAATTGTTGTCAGCAATCATATTTCTTTTAACAGTATTGCAAAAATTGTCAATCATCACTGTTTTGACTGTCATTAATCAGTCTCCTAGTGTCCTTGAATTGCATCTCCCTCCTGCCTGCCATCCTTTTGTGCCAGGCCGTCTTGCCAACTATTTACACCAATCCTAATTGTTGTCACAGTATAGTTACTAATTAAAATAAAAAAAATCTTGATGGTTGATCTTAATCCTCATTTTGCTTGTGCCATTGAATTGCACTTTTCTACTGCCTGCCAGCCTGTGTGCCAGGCCCAACTATCCAATTAGTGCTAGCAATCATATTTCTTTTAACAGTATTGCAAAATTTGTCAATCAACACTGTTTTGACTGTCAATCTGCAGTCTACTAGTGCCCTTGAATTGCATTTTCCTCCTGCCTGCCTGCCTGTGTGCCAGTCCCAACTAGCCAATTAGTGCCACCACTCATATTTATTGTAACAGGATTGGAATTTTTGTTAATCATAACTGTTTTGACTGTGATTCTTCAGTCTCCTAGTGCCATTGAATTGCAGTTTCCTTTCTCCCAGCGTATGTGCCAGACAGGCTCATTTGCCAAATAGTGCCAAACAATCATATTTGTTGCCACAGTACTAGTAATATTTCAAAAAATTAACAATTTGTGATTTTTAAAACATCTGTCTTTTTTGTTGTTGTCAGTCTCACAGCGTATACTGTGCCCACTTTAACAGTGCCACCACTCAATTGGTGTAATAGTATTGTTAGTGTCCATTTAAAAAAAAATGACAGGCAGAGGCAGGCCACCCCGCAGGTTCCGTGGTCGTGGTCGTGGTGCTGTGATTCCTTTAGACCCTACAAATATGCACATTGTTCAGACGCCGGGTGCCAGGGGGGATGCAAAAACTTCTGAGGAGGACCTAGTTGAATGGCTAACACCACAGGAAACCCAATCTTCTTCAGCTTCCGCTGCTAGTCCTCCTAACCTTGACGCACCATCTAAGTCCAGCTGTGCTTTGGGCAGGTCTCAAGTGACCAGTGACACTCCGCCGCCTGTCGCCACCACCAACACTAGCACCACAGCCGCTTCACTTGATCTGTCACAGGAGTTATTGACACATCATTTTGAAGAAATGAGTGATGCGCAACCATCATTGACAGAGGATGTAGATAATAGTGATCAGTCTCAGTCAGGCAGCATTACCGACATGGAGGTACGGTGTGATGATGATGGTGATGTTGTACCCGCTGCTGCTTCCTTTCTTGATGTTTCAGATACAAGTGAAGCGGTTGATGATGATGTGTCGGTGGATGTCACGTGGGTGCCTGCTAGAAGAGAAGAAGAAGAGGGGGAAAGTTCAGATGGGGAGACAGAGAGGAGGAGGAGGAGGAGACGATTTGGAAGCACGGGGAGGTTGTCTCAAGGAGCTAGTGGCACAGTCAGACAGCATGCATCGTCACCAGGGGTCAGCCAGACAGCCCGCCGACGCCCATCAAAGCATGCTGTTGCCACCACCAGAATGCCGTCATCGCAGAGCTCAGCAGTGTGGCATTTTTTTTGTGTGTCTGCCTCTGACAACAGCGATGCCATTTGCAACCTGTGCCAAAAGAAACTGAGTCGTGGGAAGTCCAACAGCCACCTAGGTACAACTGCTTTGTGAAGGCACATGGTCTCCCATCACAAAGGCCGATGGGAAGAACACATGAGTAGAAGCAGCACACAAAGTGAAAGCCGCCCTCCTCCTCCTGCTCCAGCATCTTCAGCCACGTCAACCAGTGCTGTCCTCCTTGCCCCCTCTCAACCATCCTCCACTGAGTCTCTCTTACATAGCAGTTCCTGGTCATCTGCCCACAGTCAGGTGTCTGTCAAGGACATGTTTGAGCGTAAGAAGCCAATTTCTCAAAGTCACCCCCTTGCCCGGCGTCTGACAGCTGGCTTGTCTGAACTCTTAGCCCACCAACTTTTACCATACAAGCTGGTGGAGTCTGATGCTTTCAAAAAATTTGTATCTATTGGGACACCGCAGTGGAAGGTACCTGGCAGAAATTTCTTTTCACAAAAGGCAATCCCAAAACTGTACTCTGTTGTGAGAAAGGAAGTTATGGCATGTCTGGCACACAGCGTTGGGGCAAGGGTCCATATGACCACGGATAGCTGGTCTGCAAAGCATGGTCAGGGCAGGTATATCACCTACACTGCGCATTGGGTAAACCTGCTGACTTCTGACAAGCATGGAATGCGTGGCTCTGCAGAAGAGTTGGTGACACCGCCACGACTTGCAGGCAGGCCTGCTGCTACCTCCTCTACTCCTCCTACTCCATCCTCTTCCATAACCTCTTCCTCGGCTGATTCCTCTTAAACTTCTGCGTCTTGCTCCACATCTATGGCACCCCCCCAGCTCCCCAGGTACTATGCTACATCCCGGGTATGGCAGTGTCACGCCGTCTTGGGGTTGACTTGCCTGAAAGCGGAGAGTCACACCGCACCAGCACTCCTGACCGCCCTGAACGCACAGGTGGATCAGTGGCTGACTCCGCACCAACTGGAGATTGGCTAGGTTGTTTCTGACAATGGAAGTAATTTGGTGGCGGCATTGAAATTTGGCAAGTTGACACATGTGCCGTGCATGGCACATGTGTGTAATCTGATTGTACAACGATTTGTCCATAAGTACCCAGGCTTACAGGACGTCCTGAAGCAGGCCAGGAAGGTGTGTGGCCATTTCAGGCATTCCTACACGGCCATGGCGCACTTGTCTGATATCCAGCGTCGAAACAACCTGCCAGTGAGGCGCTTGATTTGCGACAGCCCGACACGGTGGAATTCAACACTCCTAATGTTTGACCGCCTGCTCCAACAAGAAAAAGCTGTTAATGAGTATTTGTATGACCGGGGTGCTAGGACAGCCTCTGGGGAGCTGGGGATATTTTTGCCAAATTACTGGACGCTCATGCGCAATGCCTGTAGGCTCATGCGTCCTTTTGAGGAGGTGACAAACCTTGTCAGTCGCACCGAAGGCACCATCAGCGACATCATACCATTTGTTTTCTTCCTGGAGCGTGCCCTGCGAAGAGTGCTGGATCAGGCAGTAGATGAGCGTGAAGAGGAAGAGGAAGAGTTGTGGTGTCCATCACCCCCACAAACAGCCGAATCAGCATCGCTTGCTGGACCTGCGGCAATGCAGGAAGAGGATTGTGAGGAAGAGGAGTCAGAGGAGGAATGTGGCTTTGAGGAGGAGGAGGAGGAAGACCGAGCACAACAGGCATCCCAGGGTGCTCGTTGTTGTCACCTCTCTGGTACCCGTGGTGTTGTACGTGGCTGGGGGGAAGAAGATACCATCAGTGAGATCAGTGAGGAGGAGGAACGTGACATGATTAGCTCAGCATCCAACCTTGTTCAAATGGGTTCTTTCATGCTGTCGTGCCTGTTGAGGGACCCTTGTATAAAAAAGCTGAAGGAGAACGACCTGTACTGGGTGTCCACGCTCCTCGACCCCCGGTATAAGCATAAAGTGCCTGAAATGTTACCAAATTCTCGCAAGTCGGAAAGGATGGAGCATTTTTATAATAAATTAAAAACTATGCTTTACACAGCGTATAAGGGTGATGTCACAGCACCACGGGAATGTAACAGGGGAAGAGATGAGATTAATCCTCCTCCTCCCACGACCACGGCGGCAAGGACCGGGCGCTTTCCTGACATCTTGTTGATGGAGGACATGCGTACCTTTTTAACTCCCATGCACCATCAGAGCCTTTCGGGATCCAGCCTTAGAGAAAGACTCAACCGACAGGTAGCAGACTACCTAGCTTTAACTGCGGATCTCGACACTCTCAGGAGCGATGGACCCCTTGACTACTGGGTGTGCAGGCTGGACTTGTGGCCTGAGCTATCCCAATTTGCAATGGAACTTCTGGCCTGCCCCGCTTTAAGTGTCCTGTCCGAAAGGACTTTTAGTGCAGCAGGAGGTTTTGTCACTGAGAAGAGAAGTCGCCTAGGTCAAAAAAGCCTTGACTATCTCACTTTTATAAAAATGAATGAGGGCTGGATCCCGAAGGGACTGACATTGGGCGATACATTTGAATAAAAAACTACTGATGATGATATGAGCTGCCTTGGGCTACAACTGGTACAGAGGCTGGCCTTTTTTTTTTTGGTTATAAAGACGGAGGACTTGCTTGACTTATCCGCCAACAACTAGTGTTCAAGCCACAAGCTTTTAGGGCACTTTATAAATGTTTTACAAACATCGATTTTTCTGGCCGCTGCTACAGCAGTTGCTCCAACAATACCCCAATGTTTCAGTCATTTGTACATTCCTAATTTTTCTGGCCTCTGCTGCATCTCTGTGGGTACAAAACTCAAATAAAAAAAATAAGGCACATAACACTAGTGATTAAACTGTTACGAATTGTACAACTTTACACACCACTCAGATCCGGTGGACCATTCAATTGAACGCAAAATGCAACAAATTTGAAAGAGTAGGACCGACCAAGCATCTTTATCCGTCTCTTGGTTGCTCTAAATTATCTCTGTGTTCCATCTATGACATACCTGTACTCTATTGTGCAAAAGGGTGGCATATGTTTTGTTTCATGCTGTTGTGCCTGTTGCGGGTCGTGGCCCATGATATAAAAAGGCTGAAGGAGAACGACCTGTAGTAATGGTTGCCCCATCCAGTTTTTATAAAAATGTTCCTGGTTCCTCTCAATTATCTTTGGGTTTCTAAAATGGATGCCATACCTGTACTCGCTTGTGCAAAAGGATGGCATATGTGGTGGTGTTTCCTGCAGTTGTTTCTGTTGAGGGTGCTGGACCCTCTTATAAAAAAGCTGAAGGAGAACGACCTGGAGTGGGAGTCCAAGCATGGTTTTTGGTGCTATTTCACTTTTACAAACAATTATCTGTGGGTTTCACAAATCAATGCCGTACCAGTACTCTATTGTTCCAAAGTATGCCATATGTTCTCTTTCCTGCTGATATTTTGTTTGAGGGTCCTGGACACTCTTATAAAAAGGCCTAAGGTGAAAGAGGTGTACTGGGTGTCCACTCATTTTTATTTTCTATTTCTCATTTGACCAAAATTATCTCTGGTTTTGTAAAATCAATGCCGTACCTGTACTCTATTGTTCAAAAGGATGCCATACGTCCTCTTTCCTGCTGGTGTTTTTTTTGAGTGTCTAGGACCATCTTATAAAAAGGCCTAAGGAGAAAGAGGTGTACTGGTTGGCCACTCATTTTTATTTTTCTATTTAACATTTGACCAAAATTATCTCTGGTTTTGTAAAATCAATGCCGTACCTGTACTCTATTGTTCAAAAGGATGCCATACATCCTCTTTCCTGCTGGTGTTTTTTTTGAGGGTCCAGGGCCCTCTTATAAAAAGGCCTAAGGAGAAAGAGGTGTACTGGCTGTCCATCGAATCATTTTTTTTATTCAAATTTACATTTTAAAAAAAAATTCTATGGGTTTCTAAAATCTATGCCTTTCCTGTACTCTTACTCTATTGTTAAAAAGTATGCCATATGTCCCCTTTCCTGCTGGTGTTTTGTTTGAGGGTCCTGGACCCTCTTATAAAAAGGCCTAGGGAGAAAGAATTGTACTGGGTGTCCATCCAACCATTGTTTTGATTCAAATTCACGGTTGCAACAAATTATCCCCGGGTTTCGAAAATCAATGCCTTTCCTATAATCTTTTTTTCACAAAGGATGCCATATGTCCTCTTTCCTACTGCTGGTTTTGTTGAGTGTCCTGGAGCCTCTGCTAAAAAGGCCGAAGGATAAAGAAGTGTACTGGGTGTCTATTCAATGTTTTTTTAGATTTCCCAGTTGTAACTTATTTTTTCTGTCTTTCAAAAATCAATGCCTTTCCTGTAATCTATTTTTCAAAAGGATGCCATATGTCCTATTTCATGCTGTTCTTTCTGTTGAGGCTCCGGGACACTCTTTTAAAAAGGCCTAAGGATAAAGAAGTGTACTGGGTGTCCAATCAATGTTTTTTTTCTATTTCCCGGGTCATATAACTGATCTCTGTGTTTCTAAAATCAATGCCTTTCCTGTAATCTAATTTTCAAAAGTATGCCATATGTCCTCTTTCCTGCTGGTGTTTTTTTTGAGGGTCCAGGACCCTCTTATAAAAAGGCCTAAGGAGAAAGTGGTGTACTGGGTGTCCATCAAATCATTTTTTTTATTAAAATTTACATTTGCAAAAAATTATCTATGGGTTTCTAAAATCAATGAGTACATACAAAGAAAGCGGGTCTCAAGCGAAAGGTGAAATCCAAAAGCACCTTTATTGTGAGCAACATAGAAAGTAAAATAATAATAAAACATAAAATAACTACATGTAGACTAAGTGGGCAGACTCGTTTCGGCTCACGCCTTCATCTGTGACCTGTACATTATACTCTGCTAAGTATGTATATACCCTAAGGGCATTTCTGATTGGTTGATTGATACACAGAACAATCAGTTGATTGACACTGAGAGAACACCCTCTTGAGATTTTAACCCCTGGAAAAATGCATGTTACAAAAAATGCATGTTGCAAAAAGACAGATTAACATCAATAAGAGCTTATGTGCAGGGAAAGAAAAAAAGAAAGAAATAATAATAATACAAAAACAAAGGCAAAAACTAGGGGCAAAATCTAAAACATAAAACATAAAACTTAAAATATAATAAAGCAGAGGAGTTTACTTATATATAGCAAAAAATATTAATAATAAACAATACAATGATAGTAATAACTACTAAAAACTGTGTGTACAGATGTGCCTGCTAAAACACTGCTCAGACATATAAAATTTATATAATTTTATTATCAAATGTTATTATTAATTAATATTATTTAATTTTATTTAATTTTTGTTATGTTGATTGTAGGCTCTCAATGTGTAAACCTATAATAGTGAGCAAAAAAGAGAAGAAAAAAAGAGAAGAAAAATAGAACTTGACAAGGGGGAAGGTTTCCTGGACTATTGACATATTATGTCACTAAGTCCTTAAAGACATTTTAAACTGTATAAGTTGTCACTTGAACCATCATCCCCTTGCCAAGTCGAAACCCTTCTTTATCACAATACTTGATCACTGAATCATAAGTTTTATACCACATTGAGAGCACTGCAAAAAGCCATAGATTCTCATAACGAGTGTTTCTCAGCAGTAATTGGTCTGGAACATATATTATATGTACTATAATATTGAACTCCTCTTAAAAAAACCTTCTATAAAAAAGAAGAGAAAAAAAAAATAAAAAAAATAAAAAATGTATTATAAAAAGGTTTAAACCCCTAATAACCCCTATTATAGGGAACCCCACTCTTATCACCGACCTTCCCCGGAGAGAAAGTAATGATAATAAAGTAAGTTATTTAAAGACACAGAATTATCTCCTATGGTGTCCATAGCGCCAGGATAAACTGAGTGCACAGTACTAAGGGTCGGGATGACGTGGGTACCCTTTAATTCTTCCTACCAGGATATCCACTCTGATGAGTGGTTCCATAAGCCCAGCTCTAAAATTGTATTGATGCTAGATCTGTGCTACCAGGGTGAGTTTAAGTTCCTATTTCCAGACATTTATGATGTCTGAATCAATGTTGAAGCCAAATGGTACTCTTGTTCTCAGAACAAAAATCCAAAACGCTTCTCTCTTGGAGAGGATCTCATCCAGATTTCCCCCCCTTTGGGGGCGACGAATTTGTTCTATCACAAGCCACTTGAATGTGTTCACTTTGCAGTCATGTTTGACTATAAAGTGCTCTGCCAGTGCTGAACATGGAGAGATATTAGAGATATCATTAAGATGTTCTCTGATCCTTTCAAGAGCTTCCCTTGTAGTCATACCCACATACTGAAGATTACATGAGTGACATCTGACTAAATAAACAACATATTTGTTCCTACAGTTTGAAAAATGTTCCAAATTGTAAATCCTTTGGGTGACGCAAGATTGGAATTGTTTGGAGACCTCAGCATGACCACAAGCTTTACAGTTGGTTTTTCCACATTTGAAGTGACCATTGGTCGCCAGCCAGTTACCTTGCTTGGTCTGAGTACGGATCATGCTAGGTGACAAACAATTTCCCAAAGTTTGGTTGCGTCTTGAGACGAAGCGAAAACCCCTTTTAATAATAGGGTTTAAAGAAACGTCTCCCATAAGCATAGGCAGGTTCTGTTTAATAATCTTGATTATCTGATCATATTGTCTACTGTACCTAGAACTGAAGATAATCTTTTCTTCTTGTTTAACTTGGCTATTTGGCCTAGATTTGAATCTGTCCTTTAGTAGAGAGGACCTATCCAAAGCTTGGACCTGTGTTAGAGCTTTATCTATCACTGGCATTGTATACCCACGTTCAAGAAATTTCTGTGTTAACGTGATACTTTCTGACAGAAAAGTTTCATTATTGGAGCAGTTACATTTTAACCTGATCATTTCACCCTTTATCATTCCAAATCCAGTGCTTTTGGGATGCAAACTCTTTGCATGCAGCAAAGCATTGGACTTAATGGGTTTGGAATACAGTTCAGTAGAGATGGTATTGTTACAAACATCACCTATCAGTGTTAGATCAAGATAGGGAATCTTGGTACAGTCACATGTATATGTGAAACTTAAACCGCATCTGTTAACATTGAGGGATGCAACAAACTCATCTGCTTCCTGTGATGTACCTTCCCAGATAAAGAGCAGGTCGTCAATGTAACGCCTATAAAATCTGATACATTGACGAAAATAGTTTTCCTGTCCATAAACGTGGAACAGCTCCCACCAACCCATAAACAGGTTGGCATAGGAGGGGGCGAATTTCGCCCCCATAGCTGTTCCACGTTTCTGGAGGAAAAACTCATTTTCAAACAGAAAATAATTGTGATTGAGTAAAAACTCTATCACATCCATTACATAATTCTTGAAATCTGTTGAATAATTGCTAAATCTGTCTAGGAAAAATCTTACGGATTGTAAACCTAAACTGTGTGGAATGGCTGAATACAGCCCCACTACATCCACAGTTAGCCATGTGTAATCCTGAGACCAGACTTCCTTATCCAAAAGATTCAAGAGATGTTTGGTATCTTTTAGAAAGCTTGGGATAAGTTGAACTAAGGGCTGAAGGATACTGTCAATCCAGGCTGATAATCTCTCCAAAAGAGAGCCAATGCCCGATACAATGGGCCTACCCTTAATAGATTCCAGAGACTTGTGCACTTTTGGAAGGTGGTGAAAAATCGGGACAATAGGATCTTTTACATAAAGATAATCTTGTGTGTCACTATCAAAAAATCCCGCTTCTCTCCCATCATCCAATATGTCATACACAAGTCTCTGGTAATCAAAGGTAGGATTTTTTCCCAATTTCATGTAAACATTAGTATCATTAAGCTGGCGATAAGCCTCCTCAATGTAATCACCTCTGTTAAGCACTACCACATTTCCACCCTTGTCCGCTTGTTTAATAACAATGTTGGAATTTACCTGCATGGACTTGAGAGCTTTCTTTTGTGATAAGGACAAGTTTTGAAACCTCGAAGAGGAATTCAAACTATCATGTAGGTTGTTCAGATCCGCTTCTATCTTCTTATGGAAAAACTCCAAAACATTACCCCTATGTTTAGTGGGATAGAAGACAGAAGGTGGCCTGAAACCTGCATGTGTACTTATAACTCCCAAATTCACTCTGCTGGACTCCAATTCCAATTCCAAAAGGGACATGTAATCATGCACTTCATCGAATGACACATCTATTGGAGAAATTTCCAAAGGACCTGAGTTAGATACATAGTGTGAGATATTAGAGGGCAACAAGTTTTGCTGTGCGAAAAACTTTTTTAATGTCAGTTTGCGTATGAATCTGTTGACATCTATAATTGTATCAAAAAGATTAAAGTCTTCAGCAGGTACAAAGCCTAAACCTAGCTGGAGAACTTGTTTTTGTTCATCTGTTAACTCATATGAAGAGACATTAATTACTGTGTGACTTTGTATTTGTTTTTCTGACGGTTCACTCTCACTGGGTATTTTCTGTCTTTCTGCGTTGATACGCTTGCCCCTTCTCTTTCTTTTTCTAAACCTATGCCTTTTGTTCTCTGTTCTTTGGGAAAAACCTGTGTAGTAGATTGTATGGAGACAACTTGGCTTGAATGATCTAATCCTGTTGAAATATCAGTCCCTTCTCTATCATCTAGAACTAAATCAAAAGTAGGTCTGGTGGTACTAATGAGCTCCTGACCAGATCTGTCTGGGGTGTCTGCAATATGTGTTTGTGGAATCTCCTGTTTATTTGTATTATCAATTACAATGTTACCATTACCTGGATCATCGTATCTGCTTTGTTGTTGGTCTCGTGCCTCAGGGAATAAGGTAGATTTTGAAGTATCATCTTCTGTTGAGGATGCATCTGTATCTGAAAAGGAAACCTGTTTAGCACGTGATTTTTGATTTTTCTTATTATTAAATCTCCTAGATTTTTTCTTATAGCTAGACCAAAGATACACCAAATTATTCTTATAGTCCAACAGATCTCTATCGAATTTTTTAAATTTTAGAGCATCAATGTCCTCTTTCACAGAAGTGACAGTCCCCTGGAGAATATCATCAAACTTATTATAATCTTTATGTGTCAAGAACTGATTTAGATCTTCCTGAAGTGTGGTGATTTCACCTCGTATATGATCCAATTGCTCCTTCTTATATGTTATAAGCATATTCATAAGCCTGATTGAGCAATCTGTTAATATAGAGTTCCATCTTTCTATGAAGACCTTGTCAGTGACCATAAAGGTGGGAAATTTGACGATCCTCAAACCCCTGGGAATCATGTCCAAGCTTAAATATTTTTCCATGAGATTAATATCCCACCAGATCTTGTGTTCCTTGATAAGGAGATCCCTAACTTAGAGAAGACATCTGTGATAGTCACTCTCCTTGATTTACAGGAAAATAGCTCATCCAAAGTGGGCCTTGATCTGTCCAAATCAGCTATTGCTCTTAGGGAAAAAGGTTTTACACTTTCCATGATAACTTTAAATGCTCACAAATGGACTGCTATGAAAAAACAGACCCCAAATAGAACGTCAACAGGTGACACAGCGTTGTGTGTGCTGAATGGTGCTGTCTCTTATATATTGTACGGAAGTGGGTAAATCGAGTGGAGAAAGGCAAGGGAAAAAATTGGGATTTGAAGATCCAGATACACGAAGAATTTCCTAACAAACCACTTCTAAATTGTCCCCACTTCCGTAACCAGGAAAAGTAAATCTTTGTAATTTAACATATATATGGGACAGTCTTTGCCATCATGCCTCTATATCTGAAAATAACTGTAGAAATAGATACCCTGTATTGAAACAGTGTCTTACCGGTAAGGAGCGAAGTGGAGCGTCCTTGGCATTAAGCGGCTGTTAGATGCTGATTAGACCCTAGTAGCGGGAGCCCTGCAGTATGTAGCGAAAAACCTCTCCACATCAGCGGCTCCTCTCGGTCGATGCATCGGCGGCCCTGTCGGCGTCACCGGAAATGACGTAAGTCCCAAATGCACTGTGCGCTTCCACTTCCGTTACCAATACCGGTCCCCCAGGCAACTCCAAGCGGAGGAAAGGTTCCACGTCAGGCAGCACCCTCACACCGCTGTCGCCGGATAGGTCGTAGATCCTCTGTGTGTCGGGTATGGGTTATTTCCATGTAAGAGTTATTTTTTATGTTGTATTTGTTATTCCTTATTTTTGAAGTAACTTCTAGATTAGGGCATGAAGCAACAAGACGTCCAGTAAGAAAAAACGTCCAATAAGAGACCAAACTCCAATTTTCACTCGGCTAACCACTGCTGGCAATCCCCAGGCCAGAATTGATGAGTACATACAAAGAAAGCGGGTCTCAAGTGAAAGGTGAAATCCAAAAGCACCTTTATTGTGAGCAACATAGAAAGTAAAATAATAATAAAACATAAAATAACTACATGTAGACTAAGTGGGCAGACGCGTTTCGGCTCACGCCTTCATCTGTGACCTGTACATTATACTCTGCTAAGCATGTATATACCCTAAGGGCATTTCTGATTGGTTGATTGATACACAGAACAATCAGTTGATTGAAACTGAGAGAACACCCTCTTGAGATTTTAAACCCTGGAAAAATGCATGTTACAAAAAATGCATGTTGCTAAAATCAATGCCTTTCCTGTACTCTTACTCTATTGTTAAAAAGTATGCCATATGTCCCCTTTCCTGCTGGTGTTTTGTTTGAGGGTCCTGGACCCTCTTATAAAAAGGCCTAGGGAGAAAGAATTGTACTGAGTGTCCATCCAACCATTTTTTTGATTCAAATTCACGGTTGCAACAAATTATCCCCGGGTTTCTAAAATCAATGCCTTTCCTATAATCTTTTTTTCACAAAGGATGCCATATGTCCTCTTTCCTACTGCTGGTTTTGTTGAGTGCCCTGGAGCCTCTGCTAAAAAGGCAGAAGGATAAAGAAGTGTACTGGGTGTCTATTCAATGTTTTTTTAGATTTCCCGTTTGTAACAATTTTTTTCTGTATTTCTAAAATGAATGCCTTTCCTGTAATCTATTTTTCAAAAGGATGCCATATGTCCTCTTTCATGCTGTTCTTTCTGTTGAGGCTCCGGGACACTCTTCTAAAAAGGCCTAAGGATAAATAAGTGTACTGGGTGTATAATCTATGTTTTTTTAGATTTCACAGTTGCAACTAATGATCTCTGTGTTTCTAAAATCAATGCCTTTCCTGTAATCTAATTTTCTAAAGTATGCCATATGTCCTCTTTCATGCTGCTGGTTTTGTTAGAAGTAACGAGCTCTGCTTGCAGGTGACACATGTTTATCGTCAATCATCAAAGGGGTTGCGTGCAGAATATGGCTGATGGCCCCTTATTCACATGTTTGTCCAGAGCCACAACATTTGCAAACAGCCAGAAGAAAGGTCGTTTCTCACCAGCCTAAGATGAGCTTCATTTACCAAATGCTGATATTCAAAAAAATAGACAAACAGTGCCTTAAATAACACATTTGCGATATGGATTCACCAGAGCAAGGTCATTGCAAGTACTAAGTTCTCACGATAACAAAATTAAAATGCCACAACTATGCAATCTTCACCTTCAGATTATTATTGTCACACTCCATTGTCCTCCTATGCCCAGCTCCCTGCTCTTGTTTTTGTTGAGGGTCCAGGAGCCTCTGCTGAAAAGGCCTATGGATAATAAAGTGTACTTGGTGTCTGTTCAATTTTTTTTTTTGATTTCCCGGTTGCAAGTAATTATCTCAGTGTTTCTAAAATCAATGCCTTTCCTGTAATCTATAATTCAAAAAGATTGACATATGTCCTCTTTCATGCTGTTGTTTCAGTTGCGGCTCCGGGACCCTCGTATTAACAAGGCCTGAGGATAAATAAGTGTAACCGGTGTCTAATGAATGTTTTTGTCTATTACACGGGTCATATAAATGATCTTTGGGTTTCTAAAATCAATGCCTTTCCTGTAATCTTTTATTCAAAAGTATGACATATCTCCTCTTTCATGCTGTTGTTTCGGTTGAGGCTCCGGGACCATCGTATTAAAAAGGCCTGAGCATAAATAAGTGTCACGGGTGTGTAATCAATTTTTTTTTCTAATTTCACGGTTGCAAATAATGATCTGTGGGTTTCTAAAATCAATGCCTTTCCTGTAATCTTTTATTCAAAAGGATGACATATCT
>NC_069505.1:607377891-607550060 GCF_027579735.1 Bombina bombina | reverse complement strand
TGGCACTAGGAGACTGAAGATTCACAGTCCAAAAAGGTATGATTTAAAATATTTTCAATACTGTTATTATTATTTTTAATATTTAAACTACTGTTAAACTACTGTTATAACAAATATGATTGGTGGCACTAGTTGGCAAGTGGGCCTGGCACACACGCTGGCAGGCAGGCAACTGCAATTCAATGGCACTAGCAGGATGATGATTCACAGTCAAAAAAGATTTTATTTTAAATATTTAAACTACTGTTATAATAACAAATATGATTTGTGGCACTAGTTGGAAAGTGGGACTGGCACACACGCTGGCAGACAGGCAACTGCAATTAAATAACAATAGCAGACTGATGTAACAGTTTGTTTTTAAAAAAGTTAAAAAATGTTACAACAGATAGAAGTAATCGCACTCAGGATAGAACTAGGCACAGTATGTGCTGGCAGCCTGACACACAGGCTGGCACTATTGGTGGCAGGCTGGCCTGTAAACTAAAATGAAATAACACTAGAAGACTGATGTCAAATTTTTATTTTAAAAAAATTAATATAATGTTACACCAGATAGGAGTCGTGGACTGGCACTGAGGATGGAAGTAGGCACAGTTTATGCTGGCAGCCTGACACACAGGCTGGCACTAATGGCAGCCTGGCTGGCTTGTCAATTAAAATGAAATAACACCAGAAGAGGACTGATGTAAAAAAAAAAAAAATTTTTTAATTTACACTAATGTTGTTACAACAGATATAAGTGGTGGAAAAAAAGAGATATTTATCTGTGTCACACTATATGATGTAGGCCAGAAACACACAGGCCTGGTGGAAAAAGAAATTAGATTACACTAGCTAAATGATTTAAATATTTTTTTTTTACTTTAAAATAATGTAAAGCAGATATGAGTCGTGGCTGGTAGGTAGGGCAGCAATTAACCACACCGCAGTATGCTCTGTAAGTCAGAAACACACAGGCCTGATAGAAAATAAAATTAGATTACACTAGCAAAATGATTTAAAGTTTTTTTTTTTTTTTATTTAAAAAAAGGCTAATCACATATCAGTCGTGGCTGCTAGCCTAGGGAGGGCAGCAATTAATCACAGTATGCTCTGTAAGTCAGAAACACACAGGCCTGATAGAAAATAAAATTAGATTACACTAGAAAAATGATTTAAAGGTTTTTTTTTTAATTGAAAAAAAGGTTAAGCACATATGAGTCGTGGCTGCTAGCCTAGGGAGGGCAGCAATTAAACACAGTATGCTCTGTAAGTCAGAAACACACAGGCCTGATAGAAAATAAAATTGGATTATGCTAGCAAAATGATTTAAAGGTTTTTTTTTTTAATTTAAAAAAATGTTAAGCACATATGAGTCGTGGCTGCTAGCCTTAGGTAGGACAGCAATAAAACACAGTATGCTGCTGAGTAATTCAGAAACACACAGGCCTGATAGAAAATGAAATTAGATTACGCTAGCAAAATGATTTAAAAGTTTTTTTTTTTTAAATTTAAAATAAGGTTAAGCAGATATGAGTGGTGGCTGGCACAGAGCAATTAACCAAAAGACTGAAAAAAACTGAAGTATATGTTGTGTGAGCCTGAGAGACACAGGCCTGATAGAAAATGAAAATAAATTACACTAGCAAAATAATTTAAAATTTTAGTTGGTTAAATTTAAACTAGTGTTAAGCAGATATCAGTGGTGGCACTAATCACAGTATATGCTGTGAGCCTCACACATAGGCTGGAAGCCAGGCAAATGCAAATAAAAATACAAAGAAAAAAAAAAAAAACGACTGAAGTTATAGCCCTAAAAAGTGCTTTTTGAGGTGCTGTCCTTGCAGCAGAGATGAGATGAGTCCTTCAGGACTGTAGTGGACACTAAATACACTAGCCTAGCTATCTATTTCCCTATAATGGCAGCAGCAGCAACACAAAAGCTCCTCTCACTAACAAAGCAAGATCGTAATGAGTCTAAAATGGCTGCTGGCGGGGGAGGAGTCAACTCAGAAGCTGAGCGGTCGCACATCGCAGCAGCTCCAGCTAATTTTCATATAAAGATCAAATTTGGCGACCGTTCAGACTTCTTGCAATATCCTAATATACTATTTTTGTGACTTTGGGGGTTCAGCTGCCCTGGGAGCTCAACACTTTCGGTGTTGGAACGGTCTGTGGCTGATACTTTGACACTCTGATATCTAACCTACTGATCATTGAGTTTGGGAGCAGCCATGTTTTTTTTTCTCAAGTGGGGACCAAAATGAAGTGAGAATATAGCTACTTGGAGCCCTTTTGGCAACAGGATCAGGCATTGCATCAAGATCTCTGCATGGATATAACAATAAATATTCTTGGGGAGATTGGCAACCTCCTAGATGGATACCGGATGAATTTTGAAAGTATGTTCGCGCACGCACCCCAGGCGACTGACGCAGCTAATAAAACGGATGGACCGAGTGTGGAAGCCAAGCAGCCTGACATGCTACACTTTAATACCCAGCTTGCTACGCCTAATGCAATGGCCCAAACAAACGTGCATGGCGAGATGGAATCCCTAAGCACGTCTCCTCTGGCAGTCAATCTCCAGCCAGCCACGGAGCCTTCCACCCAGAGACATCAAATAGCATCACAGAGGCCTCGGGGTAGTAAAGACCTCCAGAGCGGTATCACTCACGAGCGGAGCATTGTAACATCTGTGGAGGCAAATGAGGCTCAACCCTTTAATGTGAGCATACTATCTCCCGGCTGGGGATAAGATTATTGTTGATATCGCTGTTAATGTTTAGTTTATTTTTTTATGTGTTACAATGCAATGATTTGTCAAACCAATATACCGTATAAGCTTTAAATGATATAGGCATGTTGAGAATTTAATAGCTGCCACACTGTCAATGCTTATATTATATACCCTGCAAATTTGGTTCTATTTAGCTCTTTTGAGGAAAGAATACTGTTTTATGCTCAGAATAGGAGGTGCTGGTAGAATAATTCAGGTTCATTTATTACATTTACTAGTTGAAACCTTAGATAATTGTGCTTACTAAATTAGTTCCCATGGTTAAAATTTAAAAAAAAAATTCCAACTTTTGCGCTGTGGTAGACTTTTCCTTTTTAACACACACAATACCCTGTTGCTAGATATAGGGACCATATCCAATCAGCAGGGCTTCATGTTTTCTTCAGATTGAAACTCATTATTTCTTAAGTTATAATACTACCATAGAAGAAGCATTATACCCCTAGTCTACATCCTTATTGACAAAGTATGGTTGCAATTGCTTTTTGGTCTTAAACTAGTGTAAATACTGCAAGTATGCAATTCAGACACCGTAACATCAAGTAATGTCTTAAGGTCTCAGAATGATTTATATAACCTTCTGGCTTCCTCATTAAGATTAATTATTTTTTCATGTTTTTTTTTTTATTATTATAGCCTCCATAAGACTAACTTTCAGAACTAAAATTCCTTGTGTTATTTATGCTTATCTTTCATTCTGCCCCATCATAATTATAACTGTGATTCCCCAAAGTCTACTGATGTCCATATTTAAGTGGCATAGCCCAATCAATCATAAATTCTTGCCAGTAAATCCCCTCTACCCCAGGCGTATAAGAATACTAGTAACTCACTGCTTTTAGAAACCACCACCTCCTCCCCCCAACCCCCCCATCCCCTCCCCCCTTTTTTCTTTTTTTTACAGAATGAACCACCTAGGCTAGGTGGGCTACATACGCGGCCTTTCTTGTTTATGCCGCAACCTCAATTGCTTACTTCTACATAATACTACAGTGTTGACCCTACCTACTCTACTTAGATCAGCAGGCCTGATCAATATTACTAATCAACTGAGTCTATAATTCCTAACTATCTCCCATATGCCTTCTCTAAAGCTACTAAGATCTAGATTGGGACTCTAAGTGCCCTAATGTGTGTATGGAGGCTTCACTATAAATTCTATTTACAATTAAGGGAGTGTATAGTCGATACTTTATCAGTACTTAGGAAGGCAATACTTTCTCGTTTCTTGTTCTCCTCCTCTACACAGCAACACATTAAAGTGTCAAGGCTCAAGAGTAGCCTCTTCCAATTGAGGAGTAGGAACATACCCATCCCTATCAATAAATGAAAATGAGGATAAAAGAGTAATTGCGTACAGTCTATTCCTGGTTGCCTTTTGTGTCGGTGAATATCTGTAAATCAGGCAGGAAACAATACTGTTCATTTTTTCATTGCTTCCCCCCTTGTTTGTACACTTACATAAACCTACAGTCTTATTTGTACACAATTTACTGTGATAATCGAGTTAACATGTATGTAAATGTATTTGTTCTGCATTACATTTGTGAATTTAAGCTAATCCTCAATAAAAGAGAATTTAAAAAAAATAAAATGGCTGCTGGCAAGAAGCTGGGAGGGTCTGTGAGGGAGTGTCTGCTGCTGATTGGCTCAAATGTGTAAGAAGGATGTGACATACAGGGTCAAACTTTCCTCAATGATGACACATAGGGGGCGGATCGAACATCGCATATGTTCGCCCGCAGCGGTGAACGCGAACAAGCTATGTTTGCGGGGAACCGTTCGCGGGCGAACAGTTCGGGACATCACTAGTGATCAGGTCCTCACTAGGAGAATCCTGACTCCATTGTACCAAGTTAGGCTCACTCTGTTGTTTTGCCTGGTTTCTGGTAATGGCTTCTACCTGAATTGCACCTATTAAGTTGTCAATATTAAGGAGTTCTCCAGTTATGGCTCCTTGTTTGGCTAATGAATCCGCAAGATCATTGCCTTCCTTATCAGGACCTAGAACTCTGGAATGACCCTTGGTCTTTTTCCAGTGTATGGTTAAATCATTGGATACCACCAGATTATCAATCTCGCAGAACAATGTGCCGTGCTTGACTGGTTTGTTATTGCTTTTCTGCATGCCATTTCTTTTCAAAGTTGGCAGGTATTCAACAAAACTGTCATGCACATAATTTGAGTCAGTTATGATCACAAATTCATGAATATTATGTTCAATAGCCATTTCAATGATTTTGAGAACAGCAGTGAGTTCTGCAACTTGACTGGATCTTGGTCCAATGTTGAAACCTATAGATATATTTGAGAATCCATTTGCCCAAGTTATACCAATGCCAGCGACTAATCTGCGCTCATTATCAATAGTGGCATGGTAAGAAAAACCATCAACATATACCCAAGGTAATGTTTGACAATGGTTCTCATTCTACATCTTATATGGGGAAAGCAATTGTTCCTCCAGGAAATCATCTTCTGATAATTCTTCCCCGGGATCTCTAGCAGTACAGTCGTGGAGCTCGGCAAGCCCCTGTGCGACTGGATTCTTTTTATTCTGCTTGTAGCAAATTTCTAAGGGCCAGCCTTGTAAGAGTCCACGCTGTTATGCGGCTATTTGACAAATTCCCATCTCTTATTCTCTCACTTTGTTAATATAGCAAAGGCTGGTGGGCCGTTTCTACAATAATTTTCTCACCCTGTATATAGCTGCGGAAATTTTGTAGAGCCCATACAGTAGATAAGAGGGCTTTTTCGCAATCGCTAAATTTTATCTCTACTGGGGATAGAGCAATGGCTTTGCTTAAATTATCATGCTTTTGGTATAAAACAGCACTCATGCTTATATCTGTGTAACCTGTCTCTAAGAAGAAAGGTTTACTACCTTCAGGGTATGCTAAGCAAGGTGCTTGAGTGAGTTTTCTCTTCAGCTCTCTGATGGCTGTCTCTTGAGACTCACTCCAGTGCCATGTCACGTCCTTCTTTAGAAGAAGTAGTAGTGGTTTAGCTAACTCTGCATAAGTATCAATGAATTTGCGAGAATAATTCGTCATACCAAGGAAGGATCTCAATACCTTTAAGTTAGTTGGGTTTTTAGAATTTACTATAGCTTCCACCTTTTTCTTCTGAGGATTTAACCCTTCAGAAGTAACTTCATGTCCCAAGAAGTTTACACGAGTGCGGCACCATTGAGCTTTCTGTAGGGATAATTTGACACCTGCCCTTTTAAGTTGGCTGAGGACGTGTTTAAGCTCTGCGATGTGTTTTTCAAAGTCTGTGCTTTTGATTAAAACATCATCAACATAAGATAAGGTCCCCCTTTCCAGTGAATCAGGCATAGCCTTATGCATGAATACAGCAAATTCATGTCCAGGATTTATGTATCCAAAAGGAAGTCTCTGAAATGCATATTGGACCTTTTGGAAGGAGAATGCCAGCTTATACTGGTCCTCCTCATGTACCTTGATGGTCCAATATCCCTGTGCACAATCAATGGCAGTGAATATTTTGGATCCCTGCATTTGTGCTAGGCATTGGTCAATATATGGCACAGGCCAGCCAGACATGTACACTCTTCGGTCTCAGGTTGAGCACTTCTCTGTTTTTATTTATGCAAATTATGACACTTGGGGAAGTCTCCCTAAGTGTGATGCGGGAATCCAGACGTGGACCCATTGCTCAGTGTGCCTAGAGGGATATGGCTGCACCTCACTGACGAGGCCCACAATAGGCCGAAACATACGTCTGGGGTTTTGCTGTTTCTCTCGTTCAGAGAGGAATTGCCTGGTATTTCGGGGCTGGACTGTACTGTGAAGTCAGGATCAGACTGATATGCTTCAGGAAAGTTCTTCTCTGTGAAAGGCACATGTTGAGCAAAAAGAGGCTGCTTCTTGGGTGGTAACTAGCCATAGAACAAGCTATTATGCTATTGTTCGGTCTCAGGTTGAGCGCTTCTCTGTTTTTATTTATGCAAATTATGACACTTGGGGAAGTCTCCCTAAGTGTGATGCGGGAATCCAGACATGGACCCGTTGCTCAGTCTGCCTAGAGGGATATGGCTGCACCTCACTGATGAGGCCCACAATAGGCCGAAACGTACGTCTGGGGTTTTGCTGTTTCTCTCGTTCAGAGAGGGATTGCCTGGTGTTTTGGGGCTGGACTGTACTGTGAAGTCAGGATCAGACTGATATGCTTCAGGAAAGTTCTTCTCTGTGAAAGGCACATGTTGAGCAAAAAGAGGCTGCTTCTTGGGTGGTAACTAGCCATAGAACAAGCTATTATGCTATTGTTCGGTCTCAGGTTGAGCGCTTCTCTGTTTTTATTTATGTACACTCGTTTGTTTAGCTGTCTTAAATCAGCACACAAACGCCATTGTCCATTGGGCTTAAGAACACCTAAAATAGGATTATTATAAGAGCTGTGCACCTGTCGTATGATACCCCTTTCTTCCAAGTTCCTTATGATTTCTGCAAGAGAAACATATGAGGCTAAAGGAAGTCTGTATTGTTTAACAAAGACAGGTGGTGCATCGGGATCTGTTTGTATTCTTGCAATGTGCAAGTCTGTAGTACCACAGTCATAAGAATCCTTAGCAAAAATATCCTTGTACTCCATCAGGAGTTCTCGCAGCAGTTGGCGTTCATCATCGCTGGAACAGCCATTAGCTAAGGATATTTGTTCCTCGACTATTTGCTGAAATCCTGGAAAGATTTCAGGCTGTCCTATTTCATAGGCTTCTTTCAACCTAGAGGTGAGATCCCCTTGATTTTGTTTTACATTCCCCCAATGACTCTGGGAATTTGGGTAATCTTGCTGTTTGATTGGCTGATCAAACACTAGAGAGGCTTCTCCAATTTTACAGATGCCTTCCTCTGAGCTGAAGGGATAAATAGACTGAATATTAAATAGACCCTCTGGCATAGATGTAAAGGATTGTTCTATTAATTGTTCTTCAGTTAAGTATCCTTCAGGTATTAGCCCAATTACATTATTCTGGAATCCAAAAGTGTAATAACTTGATTCCAGCGCGTATCCTATGGTAGTCCCCTTGGATAAGTTTATATCCTGTGGGGTCATGTTATGTACAATAACATGTATTGGAACAGTTCCAATATTCACCATAGGATTGTAGGTCATTGTGACACTCAGATTTTGTATTCTGTGGGAGAAGCAAATTAGTGCTTCATAAGTTTTTAATTTCTGGCCTCTCTTTACCTGTAAGGGTAAAAGAAATTTATCAGCCCCTGCAGGAATTACAACATCGTTAGACACCTGCATATTCACAGCATATGGCAATTGCTGGTTTTGATTTAAAATCTATTTGTATGGCATATCTATGTAAGATATCATTGCCAATGTATATTTGATTATGGGGAGTATTTAAAACTAAAAACAGGTGCTTCACTGACTTATTACCTATAGAGACAGATAATAAGCACTTAGCTGTGATGTTATAGCTTTCAAACCAGTCATCCAGGTTGTTGACACTGTGGTTTTGGGGAGAAAGATATTTAATCACTTTAGGTTCAGCTATCTGCGCTAATAAACCTTCGCTTATATAGCTAGCTTCCTGTTTTAAGTTTATTTTAGCATACTTGGTTTTACCAAGGTCATGCACTTGTAGAGGGATAAATAGATCCTCTCTAACTCTCTCAATCCCTGTGAGGTATTGAGCGTGGCCTCCCCCCTTAGGGATTCTATGATCCCCCTTGTGGAGAGATATGGTTAATACATCGCCATCTATGGAAATATTCGCTATCTTTCCAGGCGAAATTTTAAAAGTATTACCATCAGAGCCACTTAAAGGAGTCTGATCATCTATTTGTAAAATAGTGATTTCAGGTATAGAGTTATTCCTGAAATGAATCTCCATGGCATCTGGTTTCTCTTCCACTACGTGACAGCTAAGTCGGGTGCGAGATATACCGGATTGCCCATAATTTATTGGCCGTTTTACTTGTGACCAAATTACATTATTTATGCAATAAATTATGGTGCTTAGTCGCTTCAGGAGATCACTACCAATAATTAAACGATCAGTTGGCAGATCCACTATAATGACAGGGTGACTTATGACCCTGTTCCCCGATTTAAATTTTAACCAGGCATTACCGTAAACTTTTAGGGAGTCACCCCCAAAACCTATTAGAGAACCATCAAATTATTTTATTCTAGGTTTGTGGGGTGTTAGCTCATTTAGCTGTGCATAGTACCTGTGGGATAAAATAGTTGCCTGAGATCCGGTATCAATTAATCCCATGATAGGGTTGGAGATTGAATCTTGCAGCTCAGCCAATACATAATACCTTCCTGCAGTTTCTACCATTTCACACATAAAGTTGACGTTATCATACATCTGTGGGCTTCGCCACGTGTTACCTGAATTTGCTGTGTTTTCCGATGCAGAAGAAACTTCATACCTACCAGTCTCCTTTATGACAGGGTCGGCTGGATTCTTGTGTACTGCATTTGTGGAAACAAGGTTAAGAGAGTGCTGCAAAGGGAAAGATTGGTTAATTCTTTCAGGCCAAGGTTGCTCATCATCACAGTTAAATTGTCCGTTTCCGGTCTGTGGGGAGAGAACATGATCAGTACCATTGACATTTATCATTACATTTTGTATATATCTCCCCTCCCTCTCAGGTGATACTGCAGTATTTATGACTGTGCCTGTGGTCCACTGCTGACCACTGGCTGTACCCCTAAAAAAGTATTGTTCGGTTGCTGAGCCATAGAAAGTTGACTCATATTAGCGAATTGTTCGCTCAACCGATTTAACTGGGTAAAAAGCATATCTACCTGATTGGTGCCCAATAATAATGATTCCTGGACCATTGTGTTCCCTCAGGATCAGGGCCCCTATTTCTATTTTGGTGAGGTTGCCCCTGGGGTTCAGCTTGTTCAGCGTTATGATTTTGGGTAGCAGTATATATTTGGGGTGTCTGGTTACCCTGAGAATATCTTCGCCGTCTATTGTATCTACCTTTGCGATAGTACCAATTATTTGGTGAGTATTCTCTTTGTGAGTAATTATTCACCTGATTATATCCCCCACTTTGGTTATAGTCTCCCTGCGCCTCAACCCGTGTAGGGGAGGGGGCAGAGTTAAACCTTTGTGGAGATGGCCTGTTTTGACTGGCTACCTCCGCGTAGGTTTTCTTTTTAGACTCCAAATTGAGGGGGCTAGGTGACACCCTAGTTTCTGCTACAATTTTGGGTTTTGACTCCTTTTTCACCCCCTGTTCACTGGATTGCTGAATAGAGTATAATTTTGTACTCTCTTTGATCAGCCATTCCAATGAGCAGTCCTCATCAAAATCTCTAGCTAAGTTAATTTTGATGGGTGTAGCCAGTGCTTCAAAAAATAAATTTACAAATTCTGAGCCATCAAATCTGGGATTATCTTCAGCCATACTGTACAAATTTTTCAATTCAGAAAGGAATTCGATTGGACTCTTATTCGCACTGCATTTTAAACCATATACCGCTATTTTTGCAGCGATATTGCCCGAACTCTTTTCTGCATTGTCGTTTTATTTCACTCCAGGAATTAATATTCATGTCCTCTAGTGAAGTAAAGAATTTGTGATGCTTACTGTCAAATACCCAGGGCAGAAATTCAATTTTTAACTTCTCACTTGTTACATTCATTATAGCGAATGCGTTTTCAAAAGCTTCTAAGTGATCAATTACAGATTTTGTTCCCTTATTGGAGAATATAGGTACTGCACCCTGTATGAAGGTGACTATTTTATGGGAATCATATACTTTATTAGACTTATTTTGGGATTCTCTGTTAGAGTTTCCCTCCCCCGCACCAGCTGCGTTATAGCAGTTCCCTGGATTTACATCATGAGGTGATTGTCTATTTGGGAAATCTATTTCTTACCCATTAGCGGTCATTTGTCTATACTCTTCCATATATTTTTGTACCTCATCCCTGACGCGTTCTCTAAAGGAGTTAGCATTATCTGCATTATTCTCACTGTTAATATAAGGGTTTTCATTATGGAGATATGACCCTTTTAAATCACTTAATTCCTTCTGGCTTTGCGCAAGCTGTTTATTTAATTCTTGTATCTGTGCGAGTAAGTCTATTTTATGCTTATCTAAGGCGGTTAGGTTTTGGGCAAATTCATCCATTTTATTTTTGGCTATTTTTAAATCCTCTTCGCGTCTGCGTGAGGAACGAATACTACCTTCTAGCTCCTGTATTTGCAATTGTTTGTCGATGACACAAAGCGACATTTCGTCAATAATGCATATTACAAGGGACCAAGATTTTAGTATTAGTTCGTCTCGCTTTTTGGGAGTTTTGCATTGATTAATCATTAATAATTCTTGGAAGAATTCATTTTTTTCATTCCACATATTATTATTAACGGGAATATTTTTAGCCCTAGTGTCAAGCATATCCATAAAATCATTTAATTCACCTGCAATATTAAATTTCTCTTTAATGTGACTTATGACATCTTTCATAAGGATCTGACCTTTAGTAAGGGGTATTGTTATGGGAACATTTTCAACGCTACGTACAGAATTAAATGAGTTACTTCTGGCTACAGACATTATTATATTGGTTTAGTATTTAGTCAAATGCTAATACAATGTTTACCAATAAAAAGAGAGAAGAAAAAAAAAATTAATATTAATTTTGAAATATAAAAAAAAAAAAATATTTTTATGAATTTTGAAATACGAAAAATTTATATTTTTGATGAATTTTGAAATATGAAAAATTTATATTTTTATCAATTTATCAAAAATTAATCTTTAACGATATTTCAAAACATCAATATCAATCTCAAAATATGAACATCGATATTTCAATCTTAAAAAAAAACAAAAAAATTTATTTTCAAAATATTAATTTCGAACTATGGAATTTTTTTTCTCTCTTTTATAATAATTTCTATTTACTACAAATATATGATATCAATATAATGAATATTAATAAATCTCAGCAAGTGCCTCCATACAATATGTCAGTATTTATATAAAAATCTTCAGTAGTGCTCTCCAAATAATATATTAGCTTATGGCACAATATATTTAAATAATTATCCTTTAAAATAAACCCTCAATCAATATGCATCTACTAGGAACCATAAAATGAATATAAATACCTGAATTCTTTTATTTAGTTAATATCCATGAACATTTTGAAATATATTTGTAAGACCAGAATATGAAACACTATTATACATGTTAAAAACAACTATTAAGATATGCTATCCTTCTTACAAAGCCCAGAAAAATGTACCTTTAAAACCAGCCTTTCATTCAGTGCTGCATTTAAAATGTTACAATGAGACTTAAAGTAGCAGCTACAAACATTCAGCAATATGATTTACCGTGCTAATTTAAACAATAGTACAATATACACTTCTATTAAAACATCAGAAATTGTATATATTATTTATGCAAAAAAAAAAAACTATTCTGAATTATAACTATATATTTTTACAGATAAAACAATTTAGCAGCAAGGATTAGTTTAACCATATACAGGCTGAAAATAAGCTAAAATATAAACTGCTTTTTAACTCTATTAAATACAAATTGACTGTGTTCTCGCCAGTAACCCTTGTTTCAAATTTAAAAGAAATTTAGAACAATTATACATCACCAAATTGAACCAATTCGTAGCGGTCTTTAGGTCATCTCATTCGAAGGAATGTTATTGCATATATCAAGGTAAAGTTATCAGCTCCTTGCTTAGTGAAATGTTCCCAAGGGTGGCAGCCAAAATCAGATCACTAGCCTCAGCAAGTTTTTGAATAATTGTCCCTTGTGCATTCACTACTCCTATTATATGTAATCATTAATGACCTGTTTCGTTCACGCCCTTTTTCCTTGTCCCTTCTGATTGGTTCACCCTGTGAATGTAGGTTGCCAAAGAGATGCATTCTTTAACAGCCAATCATCTCCTGGCTGCAATATCTGCATCTGTCCATCGGGGGGCCACATGACACACAAAACAAATACACCTAACCATTTCTAAACATTTGAAAGAGATTATTTCTTTAAAATATGTAATAATTGCCATAATTTCTTGCATTAGTAGGTTATATGTATTGTATGCATTGTATTATATCACATTTTTATTCTGATCAATTTGACATGAAACACAGTATGCTCTTAACATTATAGTATATTAAAGCAATTTAATACTGCTAATTATTTTGAAATTAGTGGCAATTAATATCTGTTATACATGCATTTACACAAATACAGCATGTTTCATATTTCTGTGCATTTCTTCCTGGATATATGAATCTTGTCTTAATAGATCTGAAACAAAAATAAGTGTCGTTAATTATTTCTTTCCAGGTCCACAAATATCTATTCATATTCTTAAAAACACAGAGGTTGAGAGATTTTATGCTTTCAAAATATATATATATATATATATATATATATATACACATATATATATATATATATATATATATATATATATATATATATATATACATTCACTTCTATGCAGTATCTTGTATTTATCATTTTTTAGCTCCATCTGGAAAACAGGAAAGAATGTTATATATATATATGTAATTCAAATATGGGATTATTACAAATTTCATTCAATCTTTTACTTTCCATATATATATTCATGTGTTTATATTTAATAACACATAACTAGACAGTCTCATATCCATTAAAATATATATATATATTTATTTGAAATCTAAATACAGTTGTTTTAACAGTGAGATTTGTAATTATAATGTAAGCCATGTGCTTCCACTGTGTGTTATCCCAACCCAGATGCAATATCTACATTTTGTATACTTCAGTGTTAGCATTGCACAGCAGGGCTCATTTGCACCTGAATGTGAGGCTAAGGTTTTCCCAAGATATGTCACTTTAAACTAGACTAACAGGTTCCTCTGTGAGGAGTAGTGGGTTTATCACACATTTCCAGGTAGAAAACATATTGTTTCCTGAGATGGCTGTTAAAGTTAAATAAGCCAAATGTTTTTTTTTTATAATCAAAGATTTTTATTTAGGTATTTAGCATGACAAGAAAATTACTGTAATTACATACAAAGCATCCTTGGTATGTGAAAACCTGACCATATACATCATAAAGGAAAACACAAACACAAAATGCAGATATCTTGACAGGTGATACATCCGTATAACATATACATGCAAAAACTATACGTGGAGACCCAACTAAACAAATTTAATGTATATATCCAAAATACTTCTGCTGGGATATGATACCTATTTTTTATATTTTTATAAGATTAAGTACGTAATCCTCTCAAGTAAATTATTCCGCCTAATAGCATGAATTCTAACGTCCATTTATGGATAAAATTAACAGATAAATTATCATAACAGTTGTATGAGAGGATAATAGAATTTAATGTATATATAGTCATTGCTTAATAAGTGGTCAAAAAAAGACCTGTTATAGATACCCAGAAACATCCTTAAACTGTCACAAAGGAAACTCCTCCATGTTTTGTTGTTTTGTTTCACAATACCTAATGGCATATAATAAGTCTTTATTTATACACTAAGAGGTTCTTGGGACTGTATGAGATTAGTTTTTCAATAAATGTCTATACCTCTCTCTATGAGGTTTAATATACACCCAAAACGCTGGGGGAAAACTTTGTGTAAGGTTAAGTATTAGAAAAGCATCATAACATAGATGTTCCTATGAGCTTAAGTCACAGCACTCTCCTCAGCAGACCCAATGATATGTAAGAATACAAATTTAATGGGCTAGAAGGAATCTGTACACATTTTTAAAGGAAAGCCTACTTGCACATATATCATTACCCCTTCTAAACAAACTATGAGCCAGAAACATAAGGTTTGCGCATAAAAGAGACAGTAGCATCCAATGTTTCTGAACATACACCCTCAGCATGCCTGGCAAAGTTTGCATATAACATCAATAACAAACATGTACACTTATCCTATATTCCCCATCATGTGCCAAATGGTAACGCTGAGTATAAGATTGTACGAAAAATAAAAAGAAAAAAGAAACAAAGACATGACAATATGTGCAGTATATAGCAAGGAGGACTCAAAAGACTAGTTGTATCCCCTCAACGTGAATGTTCAAAACCCACAACACTCTGAAAGTCCAAAGCTAATGTGGAAAGGCATGGTAGCCACTGCAGAGCGTCCAGTCCTAACCAACACCAACTCTTGTGCGGCGATTGATAGAAAGGTAGTGCCCAGCACGCAATGCTGTAAAGCTAGATCCATGGATGCTCACAAAAGACATGATGGACCACAATTGCTTACGCAACAATATCTCCAGGCTGCCGCTCCCCTGTACGCTGCTGTCTAACATTTTCAGCGCTTCTGGGAGCCCGGTAGTATCCGATAGACTCCTTTCCTGCCTGGTTGCAAAGCCCTCATTACCCCCGCAGGGACCGGCCGCTTCCCTTCTCAGGGGAGCCGAGGGCAACGACAAGTCATCTGTGCGCTGTTTCTCAGACATAGAACTTTTCAGTGCTGGAGCTTGAAGTGCTAGGCCAAAGCAGTGCCACATCAAACGTGAGATCGGTCTAGGTCGCAGGTCTGCATATTCATCGGGCCAAGTAGCCCCCGTAATCTCCCGCATGTCATCTTGTGTCGTTGTGGGTGAGCCTACCAGCGCTGATGCTCTGCAAATGTCTCTCAGGTCCGAAAACCTGCAGTCTATTAGCGATCCCAAGGCCTCTAGTTTAGCATGCAATGTAGTATGGAAGTCTTCCATATCATCTACTTTATGTGATGTTCTGGCTTAAGTATTAGAAGATAGCAGATTAATACTGCTCAGTTCGAGTGAATAGAGTACTCGAGGGGGGTGATGCATTCGTATGATGAATTTGCGGCCTAGTTTCCAGGTCCTATTTGTTTGAACCCAGCTGGAAATATCAAGCAATTTGAGATGACATTCAGCTCCCTTTCGTCTCCAATGTTAGCTTAATATCTTGCAGTGTAAAATGATAAGTTTGAGAGGACATATATGATATAAATTTAAATCCACTTGGGGAGCTTCATGCAATTGCTGCTGATCATGGCCGCCGTTCAGACACGCCCCCCAAATAAGCCAAATGTTTATTTCCCTCACTGGGGTGTTGAGAATAATTTTGCATACTAAATGGGGGAAGAGCTGAACATGAGTTTGCATTTCCAATTAAGAGCAAATGCTTCCCTTTTGTTTCTTGGGACATCCTGTCTGCAATTTTAGTCTTGAGATATGCTCAGTGGGGGAGAATTAACCATGATTGAAGTCAGTTTGTCTGAAAGAAATTAATCATTTTCTACTGACCAGTCAGATCTGAATAAATATATATATTTATTAACCTTAAAATATATGATTAAAATATATATTTATTAACCTTACATAAACCTTGACAGAGCTATTTAAAAACTTTGTATAACTTACAGAAAATCATATGCAATGCCACATTGCAGGTGGCCTTAAATACACAATCATGGGCGGTTTCTAATATGGTTCTTGCACCTAGACCTGTCTGGGGTTAACTACCTGTGACTCTAGTGACAGCACAGTTTCTTGTGAGTGCCACTGAGCACTCAGGGCTGAGCATGTTGCAGGTTCATGGGATGTGTAACCGGTCCGGTCTTGGAGTGCAGTCCCCTTCCGTGTTTTGTATATTACTGGGGTGATAACAATAGCCTGTGCACCCTTCCCTTGTTCCCAGTTTGTTTGGATTTGAGAGATTGCATTGTGTGGCTGTTTTAGGGTCCCGGGTATTGGAAAGGACCTTGACGTGGTACCTGGGCTTGTCCCATATGGCCAGATGCGGTTACTAACATTTCCACTTTTGAATTTAAATCTTAGCTGTGAGCTTGTTAGTGAGTGCAGGGTTTTCCCTGTGTGTTGTATTAATTTGTTTTGTAATCTTCCCCTATGGTTCTTGCACCCAGACTTGTCTGGGGTTAACTGCCTGGGACTATGGTGACAGCACAGTTTCTTGTGAGTGCCACTGAGCACTCAGGGCTGAGCATGTTGAAGGGTCATGGGATGTGTACCCGGTCCGGTCTTGGAGTGTAGTCCCCTTCCTTTTTTTTGTATATTACTGGGGTGATTACATAAGCCTGTGCACCCTTCCCTTGTTCCCAGTTTGTTTGGATTTGAGAGCTTGCATTGTGTGGCTGTTTTAGGGTCCCAGGTATTGGAAAGGACCTTGATGTGGTACCTGGGATTGTCCCATTTGGCCAGATGCGGTAACTAACCTTTCCATTTTTGCTTTTAAATCTTAGCTGTGAGCTTGTTAGTGAGTGCAGGGTTTTCTTTGTTTGTTGTATTAATTTGTTTTGTAATTTTCCCCTATGGTTCTTGCACCCAGACCTGTCTGGGGTTAACTGCCTGTGACTATGGTGACAGCACAGCTTCTTGTGAGTGCCACTGAGCACCCAGGGCTGAGCATGTTGCAGGGTCATGGGATGTGTACCCGGTCCGGTCTTGGAGTGCAGTCCCCTTCCATGTTTTGTATATTACTGGGGTGATTACATTAGCCTGTGCACCCTTCCCTTGTTCCCAGTTTGTTTGGATTTGAGAGCTTGCATTGTGTGGCTGTTTTAGGGTCCCAGGTATTGTAAAGGACCTTGACGTGGTACCTGGGCTTGTCCCATTTGGCCAGATGCGGTAACTAACCTTTCCATTTTTGCTTTTAAATCTTAGTTGTGAGCTTGCTAGTGAGTGCAGGGTTTTCTCTGTGTGTTGTATTAATTTGTTTTGTAATCTTCCCCTATGTTTCTTGCACCCAGACTTGTCTGGGGTTAACTGCCTGTGACTCTGGTGACAGCACAGTTTCTTGTGAGTGCCACTGAGCACCCAGGGCTAAGCATGTTGCAGGGTCATAGGATGTGTACCCGGTCCGGTCTTGGAGTGCAGTCCCCTTCCGTGTTTTGTATATTACTAGGGTGATTACATAAGTCTGTGTACCCTTCCCTTGTTCCCAGTTTGTTTGGATTTGAGAGCTTGCATTATGTGGCTGTTTAAGGTTCCCAGTTATTGGAAAGGACCTTGACGTGGTACCTGGGCTTGTCCCATTTGGCCAGATGCAGTAACTAACCTTTCCATTTTTGCTTTTAAATCTTAGCTGTGAACTTGCTAGTCAGTGTAGGGTTTTCTCTCTGTGTTGTATTAATTTTTTCTGTAATTTTCCCCTATGGTTCTTGCACCAAGACCTGTCTGGGGTTAACTGCCTGTGACTCTGGTGACAGCACAGCTTCTTGTGACTGCCACTGAGCACCCAGGGCTAAGCATGTTGGAGGGTCATTGGATGTGTACCCGGTCCAGTCTCAGAGTGCAGTCCCCTTCCATGTTTTGAATATTACTGGGGTGATTACATTAGCCTGTGCACTTTCCCTTATTCCCAGTTTGTTTAGATTTGAAAGCTTGCATTGTGTGGCTGTTTTAGGGTCCCAGGTATTGGAAAGGACCTTGACGTGGTACCTGGGCTTGTCTAATTTGGCCAAATGCGGTAACTAACCTTTCCAATTTTGCTTTTAAATCTTAGCTGTGAGCTTGCTAGTGAGTTCAGGGTTTTCTCTGTGTGTTGTATTAATTTGTTTTGTAATATTCCCCTATGGTTCTTGCACCCAGACCTGTCTGGGGTTAACTGTCTGTGACTATGGTGACAGCACAGCTTCTTGTGAGTGCCACTGAGCACCCAGGGCTGAGAATGTTGCAGGGTCATTGGATGTGTACCCGGTCCTTTCTTGGAGTGCAGTCCCCTTCCCTTTTTTGTATATTACTGGGGTGATTACATAAGCCTGTGCACCCTTCCCTTGTTCCCAGTTTGTTTGGATTTGAGAGCTTGCATTGTGTGGCTGTTTTAGGGTCCCAGGTATTGGAAAGGACCTTGACGTGGTACCTGGGATTGTCCCATTTGGCCAGATGTGGTAACTAACCTTTCCATTTTTGCTTTTAAATCTTAGCTGTGAGCTTGTTAGTGAGTGCAGGGTTTTCTCTGTTTGTTGTATTAATTTGTTTTGTAATTTTCCCCTATGGTTCTTGCACCAGACCTGTCTGGGGTTAATTGCCTGTGTCTATGGTGACAGCACAGCTTCTTGTGAGTACCACTGAGCACCCAGGGCTGAGCATTTTGCAGGGTCATGGTATGTGCACCCGGTCAGGTCTTGGAGTGAAGTCCCCTTCTGTGTTTTGTATATTACTAGGGTGATTACATAAGCCTGTGCACCCTTCCATATTTCCCGGTTTGTTTGGATTTGAGAGCTTGCATTGTGTGGCTGTTTTAGGGTCCCAGGTATTGGAAAGGACCTTGACGTGGTACCTGGGCTTGTCCCATTTGGCCAGATGCAGTAACTAATCTTTACATTTTTGCTTTTAAATCTTAGCTGTGAACTTGCTAGTGAGTGCAGGGTTTTCTCTGTGTGTTGTATTAATTTGTTTTGTCATTTTCCCCTATGGTTCTTGCACCCAGACCTGTCTGGGTTTAACTGCCTGTGACTCTGGTGATAGCACAGCTTCTTGTGAGTGCCACTGAGCACCCAGGGCTGAGCATGTTGCAGGGTCATGGGATGTGTACCCGGTCCGGTCTTGGAGTGCAGTCCCCTTCCATGTTTTGTATATTACTGGGGAGATTACATAAGCCTGTGCACCCTTCCCTTGTTCCCAGTTTGTTTAGATTTGAGAGCTTGCATTGTGTGGCTGTTTTAAGGTCCCAGGTATTGGAAAGGACCTTGACGTGGTACCTGGGCTTGTCCCATTTGGCCAGATGCGGTAACTAATCTTTCCATTTTTGCTTTTAAATCTTAGCTGTGAGCTTGCTAGTGAGTTCAGGGTTTTCTCTGTGTGTTGTATTAATTTGTTTTGTAATATTCACCTATGGTTCTTGCACCCAGACCTGTCTGGGGTTAACTGTCTGTGACTCTGGTGACAGCACAGCTTCTTGTGAGTGCCACTGAGCACCCAGGGCTGAGCATGTTGCAGGGTCATTGGATGTGTACCCAGTCCGGTCTTGGAGTGCAGTCCCCTTCCCTTTTTTGTATATTACTGGGGTGATTACATAAGCCTGTGCACCCTTCCCTTGTTCCCAGTTTGTTTGGATTTGAGAGCTTGCATGGTGTGGCTGTTTTAGGGACCCAGGTATTGGAAAGGACCTTGACGTGGTACCTGGGATTGTCCCATTTGGCCAGATGCGGTAACTAACCTTTCCATGTTTGCTTTTAAATCTTAGCTGTGAGCTTGTTAGTGAGTGCAGGGTTTCCTCTGTTTGTTGTATTAATTTGTTCTGTAATTTTCCCCTATGGTTCTTGCACCCAGACCTGTCTGGGGTTAACTGCCTGTGACTATGGTGATAGCACAGCTTCTTGTGAGTGCCACTGAGCACCCAGGGCTGAGCATGTTGCAGGGTCATGGTATGTGCACCCGGTCCGGTCTTGGAGTGAAGTCCCCTTCTGTGTTTTGTATATTACTAGGGTGATTACATAAGCCTGTGCACCCTTCCCTTTTTCCCGGTTTGTTTGGATTTGAGAGCTTGCATTGTGTGGCTGTTTTAGGGTCCCAGGTATTGGAAAGGACCTTGACGTGGTACCTGGACTTGTCCCATTTGGCCAGATGCAGTAACTAATCTTTACATTTTTGCTTTTAAATCTTAGCTGTGAACTTGCTAGTGAGTGCAGGGTTTTCTCTGTGTGTTGTATTAATTTGTTTTGTAATTTTCCCCTATGGTTCTTGCACCCAGACCTGTCTGGGGTTAACTGCCTGTGACTCTGGTGATAGCACAGCTTCTTGTGAGTGCCACTGAGCACCCAGGGCTGAGCATGTTGTAGGGTCATGGGATGTGTACCCGGTCCGGTCTTGGAGTGCAGTCCCCTTCCGTGTTTTGTATATTACTGGGGTGATTACATAAGCCTGTGCACCCTTCCCTTGTTCCCAGTTTGTTTGGATTTGAGAGCTTGCATTGTGTGGCTGTTTTAGGGTCCCAGGTATTGGAAAGGACCTTGACGTGGTATCTGGGCTTGTCCCATTTGGCCAGATGCGGTAACTAACCTTTCCATTTTTGCTTTTAAATCTTAACTGTGAGCTTGCTAGTGAGTGCAGGGTTTTCTCTGTGTGTCGTATAAATATATATTATACTAAAATACCATACAATTTCTACTGTATTTCATGGTCATTTAAGACATATAGCCCCTTCAGAAGAGGCGTAATGAAATCATCTTGTACTGGTTTGTCTAGGATGATTGACAAGCTCTGCTCTCAAGCAATAGGTAAATAGGGACAGTGAATGCTTCCCCGAATGTGAGTGGACAAAATTGCTAGCAAAGAACTTTTTAGAATCACAGTTTAATAAATGATGACCTATATAAGCAAGATATAAACTTTTTTTCTCTTCATAAAGAAATCATAAAACATCCCAGAAAAAGAAAAACAAATTAACACATTCAGAATAATATAGAGCTAGATTATGATTGGAGCGCTTTTTTGTGCTCCCTTGATCGTGTTAACGTATGCGCCCATTGACCACAATGAAGTACGAAACCTGGAAAAAAAACACCCATACTCGAATCTTAATCAGACTGCATTTATTCAAAAGCGCTAACCCAGACATGAATTATAAATATTTTCCATCCCAATGTTCTTCTCATTCTTAAATAAATATTTCTATATATATCATAATTTTTGGTAAAATATACTTCTATACATATACAGTATATATATATACACAGTATAGGAATATCTATTTTAAAATACTTAGAAAATATTCCCCTATGTGAAGAACATTGAAATGTGAAATATTTACAGTAAATGCACAGTTAAAACCATTAATAAATATTAATATTGAATACAAATGCTTTTTTATGTTTTCAGTTATCTGACTGCAAAGGGCTCCAATGAACATTTAAATGTATATATGTGTATACAGATGTATTTTTGTGTATATATCATCATTGTACTTTTATCTTGTGTACTCGTGGAATTTGTTATCGCTTAATAAATAAAGTGTATTAAAAAAATATAATAATATATATTTATGTATTTAAATACTTACATCTGTATACACACACACATACAGTAAATTGTGATTGGGCTCTTTCATTCATGTTTACTTTCCACTGTAATATGTGCACTAACATTGACACACAGAAAATATTGCTACACTGCAGTTAGCGCTCCACTCCTCATCAGCCCATGATTGGCTGATAATATTTTCAAATAATACATAGTATCAATAAATTAGGCATCGTTAAGTTCCCTTAGTGATCATTTCCCAGTTGGCAGAGGAAGCCTTTATATACCTTCGGGTATCTTTCCCGGAGCCCTTTCAGCCATGACAGGTTATGAATTAACAGGTAAAGTATAATTTCTACACTTAATGTAATCTTATACTCATTTCCTTTTTATATTTGGCAACAATATATATTGGTACAAATACAGTATAGGCTGGTTACATACATTTCCCACAAGAAAATATTAATACATAATAGTTATAGTAACTGTATACAGCCACATTGTCTCAGCTTTTTGTAATCATTAAATACACTTTTCTAGATTAATAAAAGGGTAAAATAAAAAAAAAGTAGTTTTAAACAAAGTTGTTTAAAATTGCAAGCTCTATCTGAATCATGAATACAATAAATTGGGTTTCATATCCCTTTAAATTGCAGAAAACGCTAAATAAATATTTTTGCATTACTGGATAGTAGTTTGCAGTAGTTTGATTATAATGTCTCTTTAAAGCTTTAGGGGTTTGTGTAAACTCACAACAAGGTTTGCAAGAAATAAATGTAGTGTAGTTATCAATGAAAGGTTTTTGTTTATAATTTTTTTTTTTTTTTACTTTTAAGTTCCTGTTTCATTATTTGCTCAGAGCAATACATTTATGGATATTATTTTGTTAAATCTACAGTACAGTTTGCTTTGTGTTTGTGTATTATAGCTGCTACAATGTGAGCAAACAAGTTGTACTAGGGAGTTTATTGACTGCCACAGCTCTCACAATATTTACTATGACCATGTATTCATTCAAGGAGTTAAAGGGACACTGAACCCAATTTTTTTTCTTTTGTGATTCAGATAGAGCATGCAATTTTAAGCCACTTTCTAATTTACTCCTATTATCGATTTTTCTTCATTCTCTTGCTATCTTTATATGAAAAAGAATGCATCTAAGGTTTTTTTTGGGTTCAAAACTCTGGACAGCACTTTTTTTATTGGTGGATGAATTTATCCACCAATTAGCAAGAACAACCCAGGTTGTTCACCAAAAATGGGCCGGCATCTAAACTTACATTCTTGCATTTCAAATAAAGATACCAAGAGAATGAAGAAAATTTGATAATTGGAGTGAATTAGAAAGTTGCTTAAAATGTCATGCTCTATCTGAATCATGAAAGAAAAAAATTTGCGTTCAGTGTCCCTTTAATCTTTTTCAACTGGCAGATATGAATATTTAAAAACAAAATACATATGTCTGTTCACAAAGGTGCCAGATTTTGGGCTTATTGTAGCCAAATGACAACTGACAGTCATTTTCAGCTCCAACTGTAGTTAACAGGAGACTTTAAATATATGTATTCCTAATTTATGTTCAGTTCTCACTAAACCAAAATGTACCTTTCCAAATACTGATGTTTATGTGCAAAAATCAATATCTACCTCTACTAGATGTAAAGGAATAGAATGTTCTTTCCAACTAATGTTCCAAATCTTAATTTTTTTAAAAAACATTTAAACACATACATATTAATTACAGTTCTATGCATATTTAAGAATATTTACTCTAATATTCTTTATATAAAAGGTTCCTAAAATATAAGTATAACATATTTTAAATCCTAAATATTATTTATTAAAATATTTTATATTAAATGAATAAATAACTCATATTTACCTATCTAAATTTTTTTCTGAGGATTTTGCTTTAACAAATTTACAACATGATATAGACCAAGACAAGCGTATAATTTTTATGGTGGAACTTAATAATTTCATCCTTTAGTATTCAGGCTGTGGTATCCTCCAGACCCAGTTGAAAAGCCTTAAACTTATTCTTTCTTAAACATTCACACCTTAAAGGGATATTAAACAGTTTGAGGTTGTGATATAAAGGGCTAGATGACTAGTGGAGCGCAAAAGTTTGGTGTTTGCAGTATTATATGTCAGTAGTTTTGCAACAATGATTTAACAATATTATATATTGTGCTCACACTGCTGACATCTACTGCTCAAATGTGTATATCATAGTCAAAGACATTGTTGCAAAACTGTTGTAATACAGTCCTCCAGACTCATGCCTACTTAGATATGCTCTTAAAAATTCTGAAGAGACTTAAGTAAATTAAATAATAGAAATAAATTGAAAATGCTTATTTTTAATTGAGCAAACTATCTGAATCATGATAGAAATATTTTAAGTTCCATATGCCCTTGATACATTTTTCTTCATAGTTTTCAGCAATGTATTTGTATAATTATCAGTTATCTCTACTTTGTTATATATCTTTATTGTATTTAATATATTTTATTATCATATTTATAGGTACCTTTTTACGTGTAAACTATTTAGATTCAATGGGCTCCATGTACGAAGGAGTGAAAGCTGCTCCGGAGCCCTTAGGTGGCGGGTTTGCATGTGTAAGCCTGCTTCCCGCAATGGTAAGAAGCTGTGGTAATTAGGCTGCTGCTTCTTACACCCTACACCACCTCTGAGGTGGCGAGGAAAAATCACAGAGAGCTTGCTCGCTCTCTGTGATTGGCAGCCCCATCAGTCGAGCAATGGGTCGTGCAAATGAAGAGGCGGGCATTACACACTCCGATGAGAGTGTAATGATACATACGGGCAAGTGGATCCAATTCCGCTGCCTGTGTGTAGCGAAGGTGGGCGGACAGCTTTGCGAGTTGAGAAGCTGTCCACCCACTGATTAGTACATGGAGCCCTATATCATTCTAAACTATTCATACAATGTTATTGTGTTTTACATGTTTTGAGAGAGTTTCATATTTTGTAATGCTAGTTATAAAGGGCATTTGTCTCTTTACGTCTAGTCAAAAACTATAGTCCATTAAAGGGAGACTAAAATCCAAATTAAACTTTTTTTCAAATAGAGTCTGCAATTTATAACTTTTCAGTTTACTTCTATTATTTAGTTTGCTTTTTTCTCTTGGTATTCTTTGTTTGAAAAACATAACTATGTAGCAATGCCCTACTAGAGCTAGCTGTTAACTGGTAGCTGCACATATATTTGTCATTATATGTATCTTGTCATTGAACAAGAATAATCTAAAACCAAAAACCGTAAAATTTAATCTTAGGAAAAACATTTGCTATCAGCCAAGATGTGTCAAATTAAACAAGATCAAATTTTTCAAGAGATACAATTTGCTCAATTTGAGTGATCCTAAGTCCTGAATGATCTTGAGGTGTTTTCTCATAGATTGGAACACTTCTATAAAACCATCCCACTGTATGGTAAAGATAGTGTGATTCCTGCACTAATGCATATGAATAAATAAGAATAGATAGGTATCTACAAATGTCTCCTAACAAAAATACCGGTATAATTAACTTTAATTTTGTTTTTTGTTTTTTAAGAAAACAGTAAACATGAAAATGTAAAAAACATCACAACCCAGAGAGAATTTTACCTAAATGCAATTTTATTCTCTGAAAAATCTCAAATTGTTGTTTTTATTGGTGCTTTTTTTGTCTATCTATTGGCCATGTTTGGAAACCTTACTGTTAGTTTACTTATATGTCTGGTGACCCAACTGCACAAACCAATGTATTTCTTCTTGTGTTGTCTATCAGTCCAGGATATTGTGTTTGTCTCTACAATTTTACCAAAGCTGATGGCCATCACAGTCACTGGTGACACCAGTATTTCTTTCTCACACTGTATAGCACAATTTTTTCTTTTTGGAATGTGTGTCAACGTCGAAATTTTCCTGCTGACCTCCATGGCTTATGACCGCTATATTGCTATCTGTATCCCTCTGCGCTATTCTCTCATTATGAACAAAAAGGTTTGTTCTTTATTGGCAACCATGTCTTGGCTTGCTGGCTTCTTAAATTCAGTCATATTTTCTTCTTTGATATCTCATTTATCATTCTGTGACTTACGGACAATAAATCACTTCTTCTGTGATCCTCAAACCATGCTCACGCTCTCCTGCAGTGATACCAAGACTATTAAGGTTATAATATATGTGGAAGCAATAATCTTGGGGATATTACCATTAATAATGATTTTGATTTCATATACAAACATCATATCTTCTATACTAAAAATCCATATATCGAAAGGAAGACTAAAAACGTTTTCTAGTTGTTCCTCACATCTTACGGTTGTTATACTATATTATTCAACATCTCTAAGCATGAACGTGTTACCAAAGTCCAAACATTTCTCAGATTTAGACAAACTTTTCTCTCTGCTTTACACCGCTGTGGTTCCAATGTTGAATCCACTAGTGTATAGTTTAAAAAACAAAGATGTTGTAAATGCTTTTAAAACTAGTGGATTAAGATTTAATTAATTAATTGGTTAATTAATTAATTAATCAATAGGTGATATCTGGGCATATTGGGAATATTTTTTTTATTTTTCAATATTGTGTGGAACATCTTTAGTCGCATTGTGATATTCATTTGGGGTGTTTTGCATTTTTTTAACACTTAGAACTATTTAAAATTGTGGAGGAAGAAATTTAAGAATTTATTGCATATAAGATATTGATTAATTTATAGCTTCAATGTAAACTGAACTCTAAGGAACTGTATGAGATATCATTGGTAAATGGAAAGTTGCTATCACATTCATCAGGATTCTTTGTAGATGAAAACCATAAATGAGTTTTGTAAGCATTTTTCTAAAGCATTATAATAGGGCTCACAATAAAATGTTATGGACTAAAGTTATATTGGGTATAATGGTTTTAAGATGTCCACGTGAAAAATCTTGTTTTGAAAGCCATTAACAGACCATTAAACACAGACTGTAAGCTACATGATGTATCTTCACTTCTCAGAAGTATTTTACAATGAATAATGTAGCTTTATGTTGTCAAATGAGTATATTGTTTAATGTTTTTTTATTATTATTATCATTTCCTTATCCTTCCTAAACAATAACAAACTAATACAAACAGGATTTCAGCATTAATTGTTGTCTATGCATGTACAGGTGAAGAAAACGTTTGGGGTAGCCCTGACCTTTTCTCTTCCATTAAGGTGGTTTAGCACTGATTAATTAATAATAATTTAATAGTATTAAAAGCGACATGAAACCTAATATTTTTCTTCATGATTCAGACAGAGCATACAATTTAAAACAATTTCCCATTTTACTTTCGAATTATCTAATTTGAATAATTATTTTGGTATTCTTTGTTTAAAAACATACCTAGGTCAGCTCAGGATCAGCAATGCATTACTGGGATCTAGCTACTGATTGGCGGCTGCACATATATGCATGCCTCTTGTCATTGGCTACATCTAGCTTCAACAAAGGGTACCAATAACCAAATTTGATAATATAAGTAAATTGGAAAGTTGCGTAAAATTATATGTTCTGTCTGAAAAATAACAATAGTGTTTCATGTCCTTTAAAAGAAACAGACAGATCTATGTCTAATTGCTACATATAAATATATACGCATATAAACACAAAAATATACATAAATAAACCTAGTCTATCCAATGCTATTTCAAATTGTGTTTTTCACATCATTATTGTCAACACAAAATTGATAATCCACATTAAGAGAGCAAATGACTACAGTAAAATGGTGAGTTTCGAAAATAAATGTTTTAAAAAAAATTGTTCATACTAGAATTTATAATACTATTTAAACAGTAAAAAGAAAAATACTGATTAACCTTGACAATTTGAACAAGTTATCTTATATGGGACATTTATTTATTCCTATTCCTTGGTTAGAGGTTTTGTAAGTAACATTACAAAACCACCACATTCATATACTGTGTTTTAATTTTATACAACAGGAGATTTCTTATATATATAAAAACTCATATATATTGCTCACTAATTTGAGCCAAAAATATAGAAACTCGACCTATATTACCTAATATGTTTTCACTTTTAAATATGTTCTTGTTATAAGTTTGCGGGTTAGACTCTCATGTCATATTAGCGATAACAAGTATACTTCACACAATCAGTCTACTCTTATGGTAAACTAAATCATTTTGTATTGTGCTACTTTTGTCTTATCTACTGTGTTGAGCACTATACTGATTACTTACTAAGGGCTATAGCACCATTTATCGCTCCTACACATGCTTTAACTCCACAAGAAGTAAGCTTTATGACCGCGTCGGGTAGTGAGCATAAGTTATTGCATGAGCGCTAACCATATGTGCGAAAAAAGCCAAAGTTACGATATTGCAACTACATTAACACATTCCCTTATAAACTTCAATGAAGCGCAAAAAGTGGGAAAAAAACAAAAAACAGCAAGTTACACAAACCCGATCAAATTTACTCGAGTGCGCTAACCGGACATTTTCACATAGAATGATATGTTCTATTTATTCATAGATACATTTATGTGTTTATATGTGTATATATGTCTGTAAATACATACATACACACATTAATACATAAATACATGTGTACAAACATATATATATATATATATATATATATATATATATGTATATATATATATATATATATATATGTTGTATATTTAAAAAAATAAAAAGTAAAAAAAATTCTATGTAAAGGACATTAGTATGTAAAATATGTGTAATGCACTTTGGGTTAGGTGCTTTAGTTCTAACGCGTTGTCGGGCTAGCGCACATGAAGACTTAGGGGCCGATTTATCAAGCTCTGTATGGTCTAAAGACCACTGCTCCATTACTTGTCTGCCTGCTCTGAGGCGGCGGACAAAAATCAACCCGATTAAATACAATTGGGTTGATAGACACCCCCTGCTAGTGGCCGATTGGCCAAAAATCTGCAGGGGGCGGCATTGCACCAGCAGATCACAAGAACTGTTGGTGCAATGATAAATGCTGTCTGCATTTATTGATGTGCGGCTGACATTATACGCTACATCGTATCACGTCCGCAAGCACATTAATAAATATACCCCTTAGTTATCTTATGGCGTGTTATGTAAATATTAAATATCAAATATTGAAAAATATTAATAATTAATGTAAATAATTATTTAGATGTACTAAAATATAAAAAAAAAATCCATAGTATATATCTATATATATATAAATATCTATATTATACAGTAACTATACAAATTATTATTAATTATCATTTATTGTCAACATTTTATATTTACATAACGCGCCTTTAGATAACTTATTCTTCATGTGCGCTAACCTGACAATTAATTCCACCTAAAATACGCAAACCAAAGTACATTTTACATTTCAATGTTCTTCACATAAAAAAAAAGTTCTTTTAATTGTTAAATATATATCTCTATATATATCTGATAATGTTAATGTACAATATATATCTATATATCTATATGAATAGATATATATATATATATATATATATATATATATATATATATATATATATATATATATAGATATGTGTATATATAGAAATCTTTATTTAAAGTAAAAACAACATTTTCCTGTATGTGAAGAACATTGGTATGTGAAATATTAACAACTCCTGTTGGGTTAGCGGGCAAGCAATAAGTGTTAGGTTTTGTCTTCTTCTCTCTCCATAAAGTCTATGGTGAGAATAAGTTAGCATAGTAACAATATCCTTAGTCCTGAAGTTAGCGTGCATCGGGTTTCATTCGCTCTCGATCAAAAGTTTTAGTTTTAACTTATAATATCAGCACTTACCGGTGCATGCAAATCCTTTACTTCTGTCAGTGTTAACACTTGCACGAAGGCGCTAAATAGTGCGCCACTTGTAATCTAGCTCAATTTTGGTATTAGCTAGGCCTTTTAGGCTTTACATACAAAACATAAAAAACAAGGTGTTGATGTTCTTGTTAATAAAAATACCCCTTTGAATGAACCTTGTTTCATTATAGATGCAGAGGGGTTGTATAGTTCTTTGGGCTTCTTTATGGAAGACCTATAACCATAGTGTCAATGTACACCATGTTTTTCAGATACCTTCCAAACCTTATTCGTGACCATGAAAACTTAGGGGGAAAACCTAAATATGGCTTTAAACCCCAAACTAGATTGTTTAATGGGTATTTCCTCTTTCCCAAAGTAGCAATTTAAAAGGTTATTACTGTCTTACACATATAGCAGCTCATAATGTGTGGAGACTGTTTTATCCTACCAGACAAGATTTTATTCATACCCTTATAAAATGTATAATAGTGTAGACTTCTTTTTTTGCTGAAGTTAATAATCTATCTTTATTTCACTCTTATTTCTCTAACTTAACGCAATTAACTTGAATTGTGCTCAAGCGATTGTGTTTATTTTCAACCTGTAATATGAGCAAAAAAGCTGACGTGCTCAAACTGCTGTGATAAACCCCTTTTTTGGTTGTGCACAACAGTTAGTGCACCACTTGTAATCTATCCCTTATAATTTGAGTTAAGGATGACAAAGAAAATACATTTTCATCATCAAAATCTATAGCAAAAAACATTTTGTCAATATTTTCATAGGCTTTATATTTTACAGCTCGATAATCCACAAAGTACTACCCAATACTCTTAGAGGAAAAGATTGAGAACTCCCTACCACACATTAAATTACCAAACCTAAAACTGATCAAAGGGAGTCCTTAGGTAACCCAATTGCTAAAGAAAAGACCATGTTAGCTATACAAAATACTCACAATGGGGAAGCCTCAGATACAGGTGGGTATAGTAGTAAATACTTTTTCATATTCCAGTCTTTGGTTTTACCTCATATAACTAAATACTTTCATTGTACAGATGAATCACATCCATTCTCACAAGCCTCTCTAAAGGCACACACAACTCTATTATCTAAACCACATAAGTCAACGACCACTATGGCGATAGACTTATTTTACTTCTCAACTCTGACATCAAGTTATTTGCCAAGGTCTAAATATGCTGAATTCTTTCTTCCCAATTTTCATCTCTTAAGAACCAGGTTGGTATATCAAATTTGTAGTCTTCAGCCAAAACTTTTAACCCTTTTGATGCGCATGACGAGCTATAGCTCATCATGCACATTTCTACCTGTAGGCGAATGATGAACCCTTATTGTCATACACAGGGATTGTCAATCAAACACTGTTTTCTGCAATCCACCACAGTAAAGGCCAGGAATTCATTGGTGGTCTAGTGGGCGTGGTGACATCACAAAGGGGCTGAAACAGGAATCTCAGTGTAGCTGGTAGGGAGCTGGATTGGGGAGGTTCTTCAAACCGCTCAATCTTAGCTCCCATAGAAGCTACAAACCTCCAAGACCCCTAATTTGAATGAGAATTGCCTGTATCTTGGATCGCTACAAAACACTGGATGCTTTAAAAATGAAGTAAAATTAGACACATGGGAATTTGCTTAGGAATGGGATTTTATATACATAATTAAAAAAAAATCTAATATGTTTAATAAAGTTAATTTTCTAGTAGACAAGTCCCTCTCTTAAAAACATATATGGATTTTGTCTGTATAGTCAAATGATCACTGTACTAGAAGTAAACACCTTGCAAAAAAAAAAAAAAAAAAATTCTATACGGTGCAATAGGGCCTGTCTAATCTATATTATAATCCCCAAAGCTCAAATGGTCCCCGATTTCACATGGGACTACCCTTAGAGACAATTTAGTCAGGTGACACAGTAACAGCATTTTCAATATTATTTACTAAAATATATGCAAAGATTATACATATTTTCAACAGTTGTTGCCACAGCTATCTCACATGCCATGAATTATAAATATAATAATGGAATATTGTGAATCTTGTGGACCTGCTGACAATAATAATAATTTGTGTGGATCACAATTGACTTACAATAGGATTTAAATATCGGTAGCCAAAAATCTCAAAATTGACTCAGAACGGGGGTGTAAAAAAGGCTTAGCAGCAAAAGGGTTAATGTTTTATTTCATATATAATTGGATGCACCATCATGTGGCATTGAAACTAATTAAATTACCTAACAACAAATCAGATGATTAAAAAATGTCAACAGATGAGATAGGCATTGGTATAAATTTAAAACAATCCATAGTTTCCTAAATAACAAAAATGACCTTATAGATACACATGATATTTCCAATGTGTTGTTCTCCCAGTTGATGATTATTAAATGTATGACACCATCACCTAGTGTTGTAAAGAGCATGCCCAGGTATTGACCTTTGAATTTAATGTCCACCTTGAGGTATAATTCTGTTAAAAGGGCACTTAGATGCCTCTTGCTTTTCTGTAAGAATTTAGTTTTCTCCCACGTTCCCTAGACGGATTAGAAAGCAAAATCTGTAAGCCATGATTTCAAAAAACAATATTGATCGTCATTGCTCTATTAGGCACAGTATTGGTAACTCAAGTAGTATGGTAAACAAAAAATCTATGCAGACAAAATGGAATAATGCAACTCTGATTCATGAGTCTAAGAGAGCAATAGAAGCAAATACACATCAAAAGGTTTGTTAAAGGGACACCCCGGGCAAAATTGGAATCCACATGGACTGATTTCAGTTTTGAATAGAAGCATTTTTGTAATATACATGTATTAACAAAATGCTTTTGCCATTACATGTATAATACAAATATGTTTCTATTCAAAGATGTAATTCATTTATGTGCATTTACATTTTGGCCTGAATGTCCCTTTAATATCCCCGTATATTCATTGGTGTCAGTGGTTGTCCTCCTCTGTCCACTCATGGTTAGGCCGAGCCTCCCCACAGAGAGCCAAACTTTACAGTCATTAGGACATCAACTCCACGTTATCCAATGTGGTTTGTTGAAAGCAAAACAGAATTGTTTTGTGGCCCCTCAAGGGAAAGGGGAACAAGCACAATTATAGTCTAAAGTGGTCTAACTGGCATGAAGGATCCCCTCAGCACAACGGATGGATGATTAACGGGCAAGATAATAAGTGATGTGCAATGGACTTTGCGCTAGCGCAAAAGCTATTTCGCAAACAATTTTTATTGCACTGATATTACAAGTCAGAAGAAATCGCCATTGCACTAGCGCAAAAATTCCTTTCAGTATTAATCCATACCGCGATCTAAGAGCTCTAGTAAAGTGTTTCTCAAAACTAAAAAGTTGCACAAAACACAACAAAAATACATTACAAAGTACACTTGCACCCATAAACTGCACTATTAACCCCTAAACCGTAATCCCCCCACATCACAAACTAGCTAAATAAATTATTAACCCCTAAACCGCCATCCCGCCACATTACAAACTACCTAAATAAACCCCTAAACTGCCACCCCACATCGCAAACTATCTAAATAAATGATTAACCCCTAAACCGCCACCCCCCACATTGCAAACTATCTAAATAAATGATTAACCCCTAAACTGCCACCCCACATCGCAAACTATCTAAATAAATTATTAACCCCTAAACCACCATTTCCTCACAACCCAAAGTAATAAACTAATAACTAAACCCCTAACCTAACACCCCCTAACTTAACCCCAATTAAAATACCTATAAATTAAATAAAAAACAGCTAAACTAACTGCCTTAAAATAAATAAAAACTTACCTGTAAAATAAAATTTAAACCTAAGCTTACCCTAAAAAACTAACATTATTTAAAAACAAAATGCATTACAAAATACAAAACCTAACATTACCAAAACAAAAACTACCCTTTACAAAAAATAAAAAAAATAAAATTTAAACAAAAAAACTATCATTGCAAAAAAAAAAAAAATTACCCTTACAAAAAATAACAAACAAAATTTAAAAAAAATAATAAAAATTATTCCTATTCTAATACCCCTAAAAGAAAAAAACTCTCCCCAAAATAAGAAAAACGCTATTCTACAAATAAACTGCCAATAGCCCTTAAAACGGCCTTTTGTAGGGCATTGACTTAACGCTAACAGCTATTTTGCATAAATTAAAAGTATATTTACCCTCTAGCATTACAACCCCCAAAATAAAACAAATCCTAACTAAAAAAAAACTAAACTACCCATTGCCCCGAAAACGGCATTTGGATGGGCATTGTCCTTTTTGCTCAAAAAATTTAAAATAAACCAATCTTAAAAAAACACCCCTTTTTTTTTTAGCAATTAGAACCCCGCTATTTGCAAATGTGCACCACACTTATGAAATTCCTGGCAGTGAAGGAGTTAATTAGTTAGCTGATCCCTCCCAAACGGCTCTCTTCCTGTCATACTCACACTTCTAAGTTATATGTATTTATTTATATACTGCAGTGTAGGATCCCTCCTTGCCCTCCCACCTCACTGATCCATCCCAAAAAGCTCTCTAATCCTCCCTCTCCTATGATGTCTGTCATCTTAGGTACCGGCAGCTACCTGCCCATACAGAGTTTATAGATTTACTGTATGTTTATTTCTTTTTTGTTCATTTATAATATTTTACATTTTTCTGTAGTGTAGTGGCCCCTCCCACCTCTCCTTTCCCTGCGATCACTACTGTAGGATCCCTTACCTTTTTTCTGTAGTGTAGCATCCCTTCCCTTCCTTTCCCATCCACAGTATTTTCTGTAGCATAGTGCATCGCACCTCTCTCCAACTCTCTCCCCCCACCACTGCTGTGCCGCCCACCCACTCCATCTCCCCCAAACCTCCAAAAGGAACAAACGGAGATCGTTACAGACATTGACACAGATTATGTCACTATCTGAAATGATCAGGCAGTTTGCACGCCACTCATATGTTAATGGAGCACCAATCGTGCTCTGTTACCATATGTAGGCAGATGCCTGCAGCCCAGGAAGAGCAAGTCTCAACTGTCACTTGACTAACAAGATTGCTGGAGCTTCCTGAAGGCAGGACTTTTATATTCATTATGCGGTATGATGGGCTATGTACAGCATAATGTATATATGCTTCAAGGGGTTAAAGGAACACTAAAGTCAAAATTATACTTTCTTTATTCAGACAGAGCATACAATTTAAAAAATATACTTTTATTATCAAGTTGTCAACAGTCTTTTTGTATTTACACTTTCTGGCAATTTGCAGTGATTGACAGTCCCTGCTCTCGCCTGATTAGTTGAGTGACAGCAATGGGTGGTTTTGCACAAGCTTGGTCCGTACATCAATTGATAAATGGTGTATTTTAAGTTAATATTTTTTGTTAAAGTGATAGTAGAAGTTCCACTTTTTATAATTAGATCTATAATAGAAACAATATTTTAGATGGAGTTTAATTCATTGTTTGTAATGAAAACATGCTATAACTTACTTTTTAATATAGCCACGCCATTCAAATACCCCCAGCACTGGCTTAATCCTTCCAAAGTGTTTTTTTTTTGTGAGCTAACAATTCAAACTGTTCTCCAGTTAGCGCTCTAGATACAATAAAAGTGCCATAGGGCTTGAGTGCCAATTGGAAAATAGTTCAAAATTAGCTCACAAAAAAAATATTTATGAAGTGGACGGTGGGTGCACAGAGAGGGCCGCCATTAGGGAGGGGTGAAAGGGGTGACTCCTGTCAGGGGCCCAGTGGGCCAGGGGGCCCCATGAGGCAAGTACAACTATTATTAAAAAAATATATTTTTTTTTACATTTTGGCAGCCACCAGAGGGCACTACAGCAAGGTGCTATTGAGCGCAGGAAATTTAATTACAAGGATTAAAGCATTAGATTTTGAGTGAGCACTAAACCACTATGCACAGTGTGAGACAGACTTGGCACTTCAGTTTGTACAGTGTGTGCCTCAGTCAGATGGCAGATCACTTTCATTTTGCAGAGTAGGTATGACTTACTTAGTAAATGTTTTTTATTTCTTTGTGCAATTTTGGATTGTAACTTCAGTGTGGTAGTTGTATAATAGGGGTCCATAAAAACACTTTTTTTTTAGCAATATGCAGCAGTGTTTTTATGATTATTTGACAATGCTGTAGAAATTCTATAGTTAAAACCATGCAGAAATGTTTCCTCCTCAATACACAAATGGCATGTGCCCTTTTGGCAGATAGTATTTGTTTTCTTTATATATATATATATATATATATATATATATATATATATATATATATATATATATATATATATATATGAACAAAGTGCACTCCAGATTTTCAAAGTACATAAGCCCTGGGTGCTATCACAAAAAATGATATAAACAAAAGATTGCAGCACTCCACGGGTCTTTCAAAAGAAAAGTCACTTTAATAGTGAACGTTTTCGGATCACAGGGGATCCGTACTCAGACTTACAAAGTAATCTTACTTACCCACCAAACCGTGTTAAATGTGAAATAACAAACAAACAAACGTGAGCATGCTCTCCTCAGTGGACCCGCCCCCCCAGAAAGCCGGGAGGCGTGACCGGCCGAGGCAACGTATTACAATTAAAAATTAAAAGAGTACAACATGAACAATGGGGGATAAGATGTCAAAATGAAAAGCAAACACAATAAGGTCACTAAAGCAGGAGATGTCTAAGAGATATGCGAACGTACTCAGTAGCTATATTGTAAACATGTGGTTACCATAGTAACATGCAGCCCGAAACCGGAAGTCGTAGTCTCGGGTTAAGTACTGAGTAGGTGCAACATCTGAAGACAGCAGTTATGAAAAACATAATATAACATAAACATAATATGGGATGTATATTGTTTATCATCTGGCTGCATGGTCACTCACATAGTATACATAATCCAGGGGTTGCCATGGCAACTGACTCACAGCCCAAAACCGGAAATACAAGTGACGGGTCATACTATGAGGGTGAAGCAGCCAGGTAACTATGCAACAATAAACAAAAAATGTTCCGAAAAACATTTATAGATAGGACAAGTAAGTTGTGGATAAGAGCAAGATAATATAGATATAACAAAAAATAGTATATTCACTAATAGATCAATCGAAATAATAAATATGTGTCCTAAAAATAACCAAATCAGTAAATATATATCAGAAACAAGTAAATAGCAAAGATTACATTACTATATGCGGGCAAAAATAGGAACAGGCATCTAATGTTATTAACAACATTAGTCATATAATGGTAACAGATAAAAGGAAAAGGCCATAGGAAGAAATAGAATGGATAATGGATCTCAAATACAATTATAGGAACACCTGCCAATCTAGGTGGGTGTTTAGGCCCTTGGGGATAATGGTATCAAGTGTAAATGTCCATTTTGCTTCCCTCTGTAGGAGCAAATTGTCCCTGTTACCTCCTCTTGGCATAGATAGTACATGATCTATGATCGTGTACTTGAGATCTGATACACTGTGATCCCCTGTGATTCAAAAACGTTCACTATTAAAGTGGCTTTTCTTTTGAAAGAACCTTGGAGTGCTGCTCTGATTTGTTTATATCATTTTTTGTGATAGCACCCAGGGCTTATGTACTTTGAAAATCTGGAGTGCACTTTGTTCAGCTTTTGTATACTTGTTTGCTTGCACCCGATATACTTTTGGAGGACTCTTCCAACTGCTGTTATACACTTACATCTTTAAGACAACATGATTACTGATGAGGGGTCCAATATAATACAGGATACCAGTGAGATTGATGCTATCCCTGGGGCCAGTATTTTTCACTTCACTGAAGCAAACGCTGAGGAGATAAGATTTGACAGGCTTGCACTACGTCCTGTCTTCTACATTGGGCAGAAACAAACCTCTTTTTTGTGAGAAGTGGTGCGCCATAGAAAACAGGTGTTCTCTAGACTTGGCTCTTTTAGTTATTCAAGAGGTGGGTAGACTTCTTACTGCGATCAAGATAGAGATTGCCACCTATGAACAGTCCAACTTAACAAGACTACAAGCAGACAGCACAGAAAATTGGCTGAACAAACTACAGGAGAAAGTTGACAAATACGAGGCGGACCTTATTCAATTTAAAAAACAGAAAGCTAGAAGTGGTAATCAGTGACTACCGAGATAAACGGGTCTACCTCTGGCAATTGTCAGCTAGTGAAAGACAAATCCAACATCAGCTAAGAAGGAGACGTTCCCGCTACCAAAAAACGAAAGATCTCAATACACTTGAGAGCTCAGGATCCGGATCAGGGTCAGAAGCAGAACAAACGGAAGGTACAGATCAGAGTACCCAAAATAGTTCGGGAGTAACTACTCGCTCAAAAAACTTCAGAGGCAGAGGGGCAGGACGAGGAGAGGTGGCTATAAGCGGAAAACCACCCCTAATTCCACCGAAATGATTCAGAATAACATTGTGGTAAATCTCAGTCATTATCCACTAAATGACTTGGAGATTAAAATTTTGAATAAAGGATTAACATTTATTCCGACAAGTAAAACGGATTTCTTTGAATTTTTCATAGATACAAAAAAAATTCGGAGACTACTTACTTTGTAAGAAAAATTTGGAGATTCAGAAATGGACTCTAAATTACTCAAGAAGCGATCCACATATACCCCCAAATTCCAGAATGCAAGTATCAGTACCTTCAGTAGATTATTATAGGAAGACATGGATAAAGCTCTTAAGATACATGAAAAAGATGTCTTCAACAACTTTTCCAAAAAAGAATGGAATACTCTGAAGGATTTGTCAAGAAATAAAGATCTGATTATACGTGAAGCTGATAAGTGAGGGGCTGTGGTCATTTTAAACTACTCAGATTACAGACAAGAGATTATGTCACAGTTTACGGACAAGAAGACTTATAGATCATTACCAAATGAGCCCACTAATATGTTTAAGAAACAATTGGATCGATATATCAAACTAACATATGAACAGGGCTATACTGACAAGGATACTCTCCTATACCTCACAGTAGAATATCCAAGAACACCGGTGCTGTATACTCTCCCAAAAATTCATAAGGGGGTCTCATCATCCCCTGGGAGACCTATTGTGTCTGCTATCGGCTCCCTCCAACAGCCTATTGCCACATATGTTGATATGTTTCTACAGCCACTTGTTCGCCAAATGTCTTCTTATCTGAGAGATTCCTCGGCCTTACTTGAAATGCTTAAGGATCTGAATATGATTAATGAGGATGTACTGCTAGTCACACTTGATGTGACTAGCTTGTACACTGTGATTGCTCATACAGATGGACTACAAGCAATATAATTCCATCTGTCCAGATACCCATACGTGGGACCTCCTCCTGAGGTGTTACTCCAACTACTTGAAACCTGTCTTACTACCAACTATTTCAGATTTTTTACTTACAGATGATGGGCACAGCGATGGGGTCCAATGTGGCCCCATCCTATGCCAACCTTTATATGGCATATTTTGAGGAGTTTGAAACCACGCTGTTCATTAGAAAAGAAATTCTATTTTTTAAGAGGTACATAGTCGACCTGTTTATGATCTGGTCAGGTACACAAGATCAATTAGAAGAATGGTTTCAACAACTTAATATGGTTAACATCGCTCTGAAATTTAAGATGCTCACAAGCAAAACTCAGATTGACTTCCTGGATGTCAGATTATATAAAAAGAATGGGAAGATACAGTCAACGCTTTTTAGGAAAGAAACAGATAGAAATGCACTTCTGCATTACACCAGCTGTCATCCCCCTGCTTTGAAAAAAGCACTACCGAAATCACAACTTTTAAGAGTTGTTAGAAACAACTCTGAGATTGAAAAAAGAGACGAACAACTGGAGGAGATGATTCACCGTTTTGAATCAAGAAGCTATCCTAAACATCTTTTATCCAACCAATGTGAAATAATACTGCTTAATTAGGGTGCAACCACACAGCAAGAAGCACCTAGGATGACATTTGTCACCACATTTAATGGAGACAAGGGACCATTGATGGATACACTTAAGAAATATTGGGATATCATCAACACAGACAAATCCTTACCATTGGTGCAAACAGGACCGCCGAGGATAGGCTATAGGAGATCTAGGTCCTTACGGGACATTTTGATCAATACTGATCCTGTACACTGTTACAGACAATCTACTTTGCTGGACATCAAGAAAGTGGGCGTGTTCCGCTGTTTGGGATGCATTACATGCGGGGGCCTGATTACTGGCTCGACATTCACTCACCCACACGGACGAAAAATCTACAAACATAGGTTTTGCCTTACTTGCACTACTACCTACATAGTGAATCTTTTACACTGTAGTTGCTGATTATATTATGTAGGGAAAACCTCAGACGATCTTCACACTCGAATGGCAAACCACCGTTCTGCCATCAGGACCGCTCTGAAAAACGGTACCTCGGAACAACCTGTGGCCAGACATTTTCTGGAATTACAACACAGTGTATCAGATCTCAAGTACACGATCATAGATCATGTACCATCTATGCCAAGAGGAGGTAACAGGGACAATTTGCTCCTACAGAGGGAAGCAAAATGGACATTTACACTTGATACCATTATACCCAAGGGCCTAAACACCCACCTAGATTTGCAGGTGTTCCTATAATTGTATTTGAGATCCATTATCCATTATATTTCTTCCTATGGCCTTTTCCTTTTATCTGTTACCATTATATGACTAATGTTAATAACATTAGATGCCTGTTCCTATTTTTGCCCGCATATAGTATAATGTAATCTTTGCTATTTACTTGTTTCTGATATATATTTACTGATTTGGTTATTTTTAGGACACATATTTATTATTTTGATTGATCTATTAGTGAGCATACTATTTTTTGTTATATCTATATTATCTTGCTCTTATCCACAACTTACTTGTCCTATCTATGCATGTTTTTCAGAACATTTTTTGTTTATTGTTGCTTAGTTACCTGGCTGCTTCACCCTCATAGTATGACCCGTCACTTGTATTTCCGGTTTTGGGCTGTGAGTAAGTTTCCATGGCAACCCCTGGATTATGTATACTATGTGAGTGACCTTGCAGCCAGATGATAAACAATAAACATCCCATATAATGTTTATGTTATATTATGTTTTTCATAACTGCTGTCTTCAGATGTCGCACCTACTCAGTACTTAACCCGAGACTACGACTTCAGGTTTCGGGCTGCATCTTACTATGGTAACCACATGTTTACAATATATCTACTGAGTACGTTTGCATATCTCTTATACATCTCTTGCTTTAGTGACCTTATTGTGTTTGCTTTTCATTTTGACATCTTATCCCCCATTGTTCATGTTGTACTCTTTTACTTTTTAATTGTAATATGTTGCCTCTGCCGATCACGCCTCCCGGCTTTCTTGGGGGGGCGGGTCCACTGAGGAGAGCGTGCTCACGTTTGTTTGTTTGTTATTTCACATCTAACACGGTTTGGTGGGTAAGTAAGATTAGTTTGTAAGTCTGAGGACAGATCCCCTGTGATCCAAAAACGTTCACTATTAAAGTGACTTTTCTTTTGAAAGAACCTTGGAGTGCTGCTCTGTTTTGTTTTTTTATATATATATATATATATATATATATATATATATATATATATATATATATATATATTTGAATTACATTCCAGTTAACTGCCCCTTTATGCAAGGACTTTCCAGATGCCAGGAGGCATTTTAACTAAGATTTTTACATCTGCATAAAATGTTATACTCAGGCTAACATTGCTCAGTGTTTAAAATAAGACAGGTTAACTTTACAGTGTAAAGTTAAGTTTACACTACAGCTGACTTAATTTTGAAATACATACAACAATCTTGCATTTAACTAGATTTAATGGTATGAGACCTAGTACCACAGCTTATGTTTCCACCAAGACCATATAGAGTACAACATTTTTAAAATCCATAAGTACAGCTGACAGATGGGAACATTTGTACACCAGATTTGAAGTGTTGCTCTTGGCTGGGGGAAATGGGGGGGGGAGGACTACACTTAAGAATAAAGTGCATTTACGTTTTAGTTACTTGGTCAAAAATTGCACATGTCAAAGGGGGGGACCTGATTAATGGTTAAGTCAGGGCCCCCCAAATTTCTAGTGGCGACCCTGGCACGGGGTATTGGAATGGCCCGGCTAGATTAAAAAGTAAGTTATAGTGCATTTTCATTACAAATGATGAACTAAACTCTATCTGAAATATTGTTTCAATTTTGGATCTGATTATAACAAGTGGAAAGTTTATCATCACTTTATCTAAGTAAAAATAATATTTTCATAAGCAATTCCTGGATTTATTCTGTGAATTATTATTATTATTGTTATTTATTTTTTTGGATAAGAAAAATAATTCTAAATTGCCATAGTGATTTTATTACAAAGTACAAAACATGGGAAATATATACAATAGAGTAATTTTTGCAAGCCCTAATGGCATAATCTACTATAGGTAAGAATAAAAATGGTTACACCTTCCTGCTCTTCACAGTACAGGATTGCTCTAATTATACAATATATAGATTAACTGCTAGGGCTACATTTCCCAAAACACTTCTGCTTATTTATGTAGAAGTAAATATAATGCTTATGAGTTTATTTATTTTTAGCCATAACACATTTAGGTCATTAGTTATCTGTTCCTATTGAGAGATACTTAGATTTGTATCTGTCTATCTATTTATCTATCTATCTATCTATCTATCTATCTATCTATATATCTGTCTGCCTGTCTGTCTGTCTATCTATGTATCTTCTATCTATCATCTATATAGCTATATATCTATATATCATCTATGTAAATATCTATAATCTATCTATCATTACCTAGATTACAAGTTTTGCGCTAAACAGGGTGTGAAACTAACAAAAAAAAGTTGCGTTAGTTCACTCTCCAAAGCGCTGCCATTACGAGTTACTGAAAAGCCTCCTTGTGCATGCAATATGGTGTGTTAAGCATACCTATTAACTCCTAAACCGCCCCCCACATCTCAAAAGAGTAAATTAAACTATTAACCCCTAAACCTTACACCCCCTAACTTTAAATTAAAATTACAATATAACTATATTTAAATAAATAAAAACTTACCTGTGAAATAAAAATAAAACCTAACATTAAACTATAAATTAACCTAACATAACTATTCTAATAAAATAAAAAAAAATACTTCCAATTCAAAAATCTAAATTACAAATTTAAAAAACCATAACACTACAAAAAAAAAAAACCTAAAATTACAAAAAAATAATAAACACTAAATTACGAAAAATATTAAACAATAAGTTTACGAAAAATAATAAACAAAATTATCAAAAATAAAAACAATTATACCTAATCTAATAGCCCTATAAAAATAAAAAAGCCCCCCAAAATAAAAACATCCCCTAGCTTACAATAAACTATCAATAGCCCTTAAAAGAGCCTTTTGTATGACATTGCCCTAAGTTAAACAGCTCTTTTACCTGTAAAAAAATACAAAGTTCCCCCAACAGTAAAACCCACCACCCAACCAAGCCCCCAAAATAAAAAAAACTAACTCTTAAAAAACTAAGCTACCCTTTGCCCCTAAAGAGGCCTTTGTATGGGCATTGCCCTTAAAAAGGCATTCAGCTATATTTCACTGACCTTAAAAGGGCATTCAGCTCTTTTACAAAAGCCCAAAGCTCTAACCTAAAAACAAACAAACAAATAAATGAAGAAAAAACCCTAATACTAACCCCAGAATATCTACTCATGGTTCCTGAAGTCTGGACAACCTTCTTCATCCAGGTGGCGAGAAGTCTTTATCCAGGCGGCGACACCTTCATCCATCTTGGGGATGTCTTCTATCTTTATCCCAGGGGCACGGAGTGGAGCCATCCTGGATGCCGATCCCATCCTGCGCGGAGTGTCCTCTTCATACGGTCCCTGTCGTACACTGAAGTGGAATGCAAGGTAGCCATTTAAAAATGGCATACCTGGCATTCCTATTGGCTTATTTGATTCTTAAAATTCAAATCATTCAATAGGTTGAGAGCTTCTGAAATCCTATTTGCTGCTCAAAACAGTCAATAGCATGAGAGCTACTGAAATCCTATTGGCTGTTCAAATCAGGTAATAGGTTTATTTAGTGGCAGCGATGTGGGAGGCCGGAAGTTTATGGTTTAATAACTTTATTATAGTGGTGGCGATGTGGGATTTAGGTGTGCAGCTCTCTAAGTGTGCTAGTTCATAAGTGTAGAGAGAGTTATAACAACAGAGTTATACAAAGGAGTGGACAACAGAGATAAAAACAATGTAAGGCCCAGCATGGGCCTAAAGCAGGCTAAGGGTTAAGGCTGTAGGAGAGTGGGTTAGAAGAGAGAGGGTTGGTATTGGGGTAGCAACATTGTTGCAGAATAGGGAAGGCCCTTCCTTACCAGTAAAAAGCTGATTCCTCCAAAGCAGCTTCCTCTTCTCCATCGGATCCTGGCTGAGACAGTTTTCCCTCCCATCCCCAATTTTTTATTTTTCTTGCTAAATGACGGCTCACAATGGCAGGGCTATGGATACTCAACCTAGGCCTCTATATGCCCATTGCTGTAAGGTATGGATCTCCTTCCTCTGACTTTGCGGTTCTAGCAGCTTGGTAGCAGAGAATCCTTATCCTTAGGTGGAGATCTTCAAGCACTCTGGCAGCGGGAGATATCGGTCCTGTTGTGCAGGAGAAGGTCGCTAGGGGTGAGTGATGACCAGACTTCCGAGGAGGAGCGGTAGGCCTCACGTGCACATGAAGGTAACCCTTCTCCCTCCCTCTTGGGGGTGGTCACGTGATCTCTGTAACCCCTTAGTGTCATCTCCTTTAGAGCAGAGACCCCTCTGCTGCTGTTTCCATTGGGCCAGTGATCTCCTTGCTGTACTGGGTTAGTTGGTCTCTATGCCGCCATATTTAGTCGTTCTGTCGGTTCTTTCAATACAAAGTTAAAGTTTTAATAAATCTTTTGACCTGTGACGTTCAAAAAAATTCCCACTAGAAGTTGTCTGTCTTTATATTTAATATTTATAAAGTTATTTAAGTTAAGTTGAGAGTGTTTTTTCCCCTCCTCTGATGGAAAGGATCCGATAAGCATTTAATCCCTTTTCATATCATCAAAATTAAATGCAAACATGCTACACTTTCTAATATCTTTATTAACCTTTTCCTCCCTTCTCCTTAAAGTCACAGCTCTTCCTTTCACAAACAGCAATCAGACAACTCATATTTCCCCTTCTCTTCTACCTTCCCCCCTCTACAACACACATGAACTCTATTCCTATCTCACATCCCTCAGCCATCCATGCTTCACTGATCCTAAACTTAAACACTCACATAAGACACATTCTCATCTCCTTTCGCTCACCATCTTTCTTCTTCTTGCAACTGGGGATGTCTCACCTAACCCAGGTCCACCCTCTGCTTCCCTTAGATCACTACCCCAAATGACACCTCATACACCTTGCCCACGTAACCCTCTAAACCTCATTAACTGCACCTCTGTTAACATACCCTAATTCTCGTGTTCCCTTTGGAATGCACGTGCGCACACTCGGTATGCAATAAGCTTACATCTTTTCACGACCTATTTATTTCACGTTCACTTAACCTGTTAGCCCTCACTGAAACTTGGCTTTCCTCCTCTAACACAACTGCTCTGTCCTATGGCGGCCTGCACTTCAGTCACACTCCCAGGCCTGGAGACAAACAAGGAGGAGGAGTAGAAAATCTCCTGTCTCCACACTATGCGCCTCTTCTCCCCTAAAGCTTTTCATGTTGCAGTTATCTATCGGCCCCCTGGCCCAGCTTAATAATTTCTGGACCACTTTCAAGCCTGGCTTCCACATGTTCTCTCTTTTAATGTCCCTTCTCTCATCTTAGGGGACCTCAACATACCCCTTGATAAGACTAACATGCCTGCTGCCTCTAAATTCTATCCCTTTTTAGGCCTGTCCCAGTGGACCATATCTCCAACCCACTGTGAAGGCAACTCCATAGACCAGGTCTTGACTAATCTCTATGCTGTTTCCAACTCCCTTAACTTCCCTTTTCCTCTATCTGACCACCATCTACTAACTTTCTCTCTTATTCTACCTGCTACATTTTTGCAAGCCCCCAAAAAACTGCTACCTTACAGGAATTTAAGTGTGATGCGGGAATCCAGACATGGACCCGTTGCTCAGTGTGCCTAGAGGGATATGGCTGCACCTCACTGACGAGGCCCACAATAGGCCGAAACGTACGTCTGGGGTTTTGCTGTTTCTCTTGTTCAGAGAAGGATTGCCTGGTATTTCGGGGCTGGACTGTACTGTGAAGTCAGGATCAGACTGATATGCTACAGGAAAGTTTTTCTCTGTGAAAGGCACATATTGAGCAAAAAGAGGCTGCTTCTAGGGTGGTAACTAGCCATAGAACAAGCTATTATGCTATTGTTCGTTCCCAAGTTGAGCGCTTCTCTCTTTTTATTTATGCAAATTATGACACTTGGGGAAGTCTCCCTAAGTGTGATGCTGGAATCCAGACGTGGACCCGTTGCTCAGTGTGCCTAGAGGGATATGGCTGCACCTCACTGGCGAGGCCCACAATAGGCCGAAACGTACGTCTGGGGTTTTGCTGTTTCTCTTGTTCAGAGAAGGATTGCCTGGTATTTCGGGGCTGGACTGTACTGTGAAGTAAGGATCAGACTGATATGCTACAGGAAAGTTTTTCTCTGTGAAAGGCACATATTGAGCAAAAAGAGTCTGCTTCTAGGGTGGTAACTAGCCATAGAACAAGCTATTATGCTATTGTTCGTTCCCAGGTTGAGCGCTTCTCTCTTTTTATTTATGCAAATTGTGACACTTGGGGAAGTCTCCCTAAGTGTGATGCGGGAATCCAGACGTGGACCCGTTGCTCAGTGTGCCTAGAGGGATATGGCTGCACCTCACTGACGAGGCCCACAATAGGCCGAAGCGTACGTCTGGGGTTTTGCTGTTTCTCTTGTTCAGAGAAGGATTGCCTGGTATTTCGGGGCTGGACTGTACTGTGAAGTCAGGATCAGACTGATATGCTACAGGAAAGTTTTTCTCTGTGAAAGGCACATATTGAGCAAAAAGAGGCTGCTTCTAGGGTGGTAACTAGCCATAGAACAAGCTATTATGCTATTGTTTGTTCCCAGGTTGAGCGCTTCTCTCTTTTTATTTAAGGAATTTAAATGACTTAGATCTCACAAACTTTTACATTCAACTGAGTCCTCTGCTCTCTGACATTTCATCCCTCTCTTGTCCAAACATCTTAACTCTACAGTATAATTCGGCACTAAAATCAACACTTGACAAAACTGCACCCTCCACTCTTCGATGTACATCAATGACTCAACGACAACCGTAGCACTCCCAACAGACCAAATATCTTCAGGGATGCTCACGATCTGCTGAATGGCAGTGGAGGAAATCATGCACCTGTGTTGATTTCCAGCATTATAAATTCACCCTCAAGTCCTACAACTCTGCGCTCAGCCTGGCCAAACAAGAATATTTCTCCTCCCTTGTGTCATCTCACGAATCCAACCCCAGAAAGCTGTTCTCAACCTTTAACTCCCTTCTACATCCACCTGCACCCCCAAACACTACCAACCTCACTGCTCAAATTATTGCTGATCACTTAAAAAATAAAATTGACACCATTAGAAAAGAGATCTGCATCTCACACCCCTCATACCCAGCAATCCTACCCACCCCTTCTATTAACAAAACTCTATGCTACTTCCCTCCTGTAACAGAGGAAGAAGTCTCTGCACTCCTATCCTTGGCTCATCTTACAACCTGCGCACTTGACCCTATTCATTCACAACTTATTCCCTGTCTCTCTGCTTCACTAACCCCTACCCTAACTCATCTCTTTAACCAATCTCTCACCGCTGGCACATTTCCTGACAAATTTAAGCATGCATCAATCATATCAATCTTAAAAAAGCACTCCACGCCTTCTAACTATCGACCGGTCTCCTTACTTCTCTTTGCTTCAAAATTATTGGAACGACTAGTCTATAATCGGCTAACTCAATTTCTCACAACTAACTCCTTACTTGATCTACTACAATCTGGTTTCCGCCCTAAACACTTAACAGAAACCGCTCTTGCTAAAGTAACAAATGACCTGTTATCAGCTAAAGCAAAAGGCCATTACTCCTTACTAATTCTTCTTGACCTGTCCGCAGCTTTTGACACAGTTGACCATCCTCTCCTCCTAAAAATACTACATTCATTTGGCATTTGAGACACAGCACTCTCCTGGTTTGCCTCATATCTCTCAAACCGTTTAACACCATATCTTGTGATCCTATGCCTCTCTCAGTTGGAGTACTGCAAGGCTCTGTCTTGGGCCCCTTGCTTTTCTCTCTCTATACATCCTGCCTTGGAAAACTTATAACCTCCTTTGGATTCCAGTACCACTTATATGCTGATGATACCCAACTCTCTCCTTCCTCTCCTGATATCTCTCCCTCTTTACAAAAATACTTATTCATTCCCTCATTTTCTCACGCATTGATTATTGCAATCTACTCCTAAATGGCCTTCCAAAACATTTCCTCTTCTCCCTCCAATCTATTATGAATGCTTCTGCTAGACTCATCCACCTAAGTCGCCAATCTATATCAGCTGCTCCACTCTTCCAGTCTCTACACTGGCTCCCCATACACTCCAAAATACAATTTAAAGTATTAACCCCAACTTACAAATCACTCAACAGTCTAACTCCCAACTATATTTCCTCTCTCATCTTGAAATATTCCCCCATCCCGTCCTCTGACCTACATCTCTACACTCCTGTTATCTCTATGTCCCACTACAGCCTCCAAAACTTTGCATGTGCTGCTCCTGTTCTCTGGAACTCTCTACTCCGCTCCATAAGACTGTCTCTTACCTTGTATAGCTTTAGACACTCCTTGAAAACCCACCTATTCAGAGAGACTTAACATCTCTCCTCCATCCCTCATCCGAACCAAACTAATACATGAACTGCCTGACTCACTGCTGCAACTACAACCGATGTAATAAGCTACCCCAACCTTATGTCTCTGCACCCTATAGACTGTGAGCTCTTTGGAGCAGGGCCCTCTTCCTCCTGTACTAGATTTGTTTAGTTTTGTTATGTTTTGTATTTTATCACAAATCTTTGTCATTGTATACCCCTATCATTGTACCCAGCGCTATAGAATTTGGTGCTCATAATAATAATAATAATAATAATAATAATAATAATAAGTTTAATATAGTGTTTGCGATGCAGGAGAGCAGCGGTGTGGGGTTAATAGGAAGTTTATGGTGTTAGTGTACTTTGTAACAGTTTAGTTATGAGTTTGTGAAATATTTTTCTTTTGCAAAATCCATAACTACTGCTCTCAGATGGCGGTATGGCTTGTGTCGGTATAGGCTGTAATGCAAGCTTTTTAGCCTGAACGCACAACCTGTAATACCGGCGCTATGAAAATCCCACAAAAACGTCATTTTTTTTAATGCGGAATTGATGATGTTGCGTTACAGGCTAAAATGCTTGCATTAGAGCTATACTGACACGACTTTTAATATGCGCTCCTGGCCATTACGCTGGAATAGCCATTTTTTTCAGTGTTAAAAGCCGAACCGCAACACTTGTAATCCAGCCGTATCTGTCAGTCTATCTATCAATTTCTCTTATGCATTGATCTATTGGTTGTATGTGTGAATAAAGATTAACAAACAGGTATTGCCAAGTCCCCAACTGTAATATTTATCTTTAATATAACACTTTCCTTATAACAAGGAAGCTGGCTGTGACTGACCTCTCAGTCTGCTTCCCAGTTAGCAGTATTACTCTTCAATGTCTAAATACCAATACTGCAGCCAGCCATGCCATAGCAGATGCCATTGTGACTGCTGACCTATCAACTTGCCAGATGTCTAAAAATGAATACATAAACTCATGGCTAGATTATAATTGGCGCTGGTCTCTGGAATTTGTAATTTTCTCTGATAATAAAGAGAAGAAGACTTGTTGTATATATTAAGACACAGTGAATATGGTGCAGTATACTCACTCCTTAAGTTGCATGATATCCACTTGTTAGGAGTTTCTCCCTCAGGTATCCTTTCCAGATGCTCAAGTGGACTGGGAGCAAAATAAAAACTTCATAAACAGTGTATCCAAATGAAGGTAACAAAATAAGTAGTAACTTACTTCATTAATATTGAACTACTGGCTGTCACAGTAAAGAAGGAAAAATATTCCAAGTTACTTGAAAGATATTTATTGGCTCTACGCGTTTCAACGTCTGTAAACGTCTTTGTCAAGAGCAATTTTTAAAACAAGTTAAAAACAACTGCAAAATTTGATGAGCTGTGACTCTCAGAGCTGGTTTAAATACAGGTGTACTTTGTTCCCATTTCCTGTTTGCACACGAAATTGGACTCACAGAAAATAAAAAATTATTAAACAAATTATAAAACATCCTATATGTATTATGTTCATCTCTAACTGAAGATATAATTCATTGCAAAATTAGAATTTTCGTATGCCGTTATTGTATTTAATTTTGTATTACATTACGTTTGTTCGATATGAACATAATACTTAGCCAATTAAAATAGCCCTCTTGTAAAATAACCAATCAGAAAAGTTCCATCATTTCAAGTCCTCAAACGAGTAGTATAATGAGAAAAGTTCCCTTTCAGGTCCGATTTGAGATCACATGATTTTGGCAGCCTATCCGGGATGTGCCGTTGTTTATGTGGGAAGTTCTTAATTTCATCCGATTTAATGTCACATGGTTTCACTAGCCTATCCTGTGTTGGCTTGTATACGTAATGAAGAAGTTTCATTTCAGGTCCGTCCGTTTTGCCACATTTACAAAATAAAGACAGGGGAAGTCCTGATTGCCGCACACATCAAGAAATTATCCATAGATATATGATTGTGCTTTGTTTTCTATGAAATAAAATAAACAAGTGAACAGTATATTGTTCTTAATGGATAACACTTAGAAATATCTCTACAGAAATGCCAAATGTTAAATGCATGTATAACAGCAGAATTATTATCCTATTTCTTAATTGCAGAAAATGTCTATATTTTTATTATCACTTGAATCTCTAAATAAATGGGTCTGAACTATTTGTCTGTCATTTGTGTTTTCATAACTTTTATTAAAAAAGTCTACAATCCACTTTTGTTTCTCCTTCCATTTATGGTGAATGTAGCAATTTAAAGTGACAGTGCATATTAAACTTTCTGCTTCATATATATTTATTACAGTGAATATAACAACTTAAAGTGACAGTGCATATTAAACTTTCTGCTTCATATATATTTATTACAGTGAATATAACAACTTAAAGTAACAGTGCATATTAAACTTTCTGCTTCATATATATTTATGCCCTTCATATATATTAAATGCCCTTTTCAGGGAAATTGGTAGGTTAGGTTTTACTTTATTTTTATTTTGTGTTTTGTGGGGTGGGGGTTTGTATACTGTTTGTTTTTCTTTTGTAGGAAAAAGGGCTATTGGTAGTTTATTATAGATTAGGTTTTTTATTTTAGGGTGGTTTTTAAAAAAAATGGGTATTAGAATAAGAATAATTTTAATTATTTTGATAATTTGTTTGTTGTTTTGTGGAATTTTGTTTAGTTTTGGGGTGGGTTTTTACTTTTTGATTAGGGGTTGGGCATTTCATAAAAGAGCTGAATGCCTTTTTAAGGGCAGGAAAAAGAGCTGAATGCCCTTTTAAGGGCAATGGGTAGATTAGGTTTTACTTTATTTTTATTTTGTGTGTTTGGGGGGGTGGGGGGTTGTATACTATTAGGGGGTGTTAGTTTTTCTTTTGTAGGAAAAGAGCTGTTATCTTTAGGGCAATGCCCTACAAAAGGCCCTTTCAAGGGCCCACAAAAAGGCCCTTTTAAGCGCCCTTGGTAGTTTATTATAGATTTTTTTTTTGTTTTGGGGTGGGTTTTTTATTTTTTTAAAAGGGTATTAGAATAGGAACAATTTTTATTATTTTGGATAATTTCACGTATTATTTTTTGTAATGGTTGGTTTTTTATTTTTTTGTAATTTTAGTGTTTTTTATTTTTTGTAATGGTAGGTTTTTATTTTTGTAATGTTAGGTTTTAGTATTTGGCAGCTTAGGTTTTATTTCACAGGTAAGTTTGTATTTATTTTAACTAGGTAGTTAGTAAATAGTTAATAACTTTTTACTAACTAGTCTACCTAGTTAAAATAAATACAAACTTACCTATAAAATAAAAATAAAACCTAAGCTAGCTAAAATATAACTATTAGTTATATTGTAGCTAGCTATGGTTTTATTTTACAGGTATGTATTTAGTTTTAAATAGGTATTATTTAGTTAATAATTGCAACTTTAATTTAGCTCTATTTTAATTATGTTAAAGATAGGGGATGTTAGGGTTAGGGTTACGTTAGGGTTAGGTTTAAGGGTTAATATAGTTTAATTTAGGTTTTTGCGATGTCGGGGGCTAGCGATTTAGGGGTTAATATATTTATTTATTGGTAGTGATGTGGGAGGCCAGAGATTTAGGGGTTAATAGCCTTATTTAGTTGTGTTGATGTCGGGGAGCGGCGGAATAGGGGTTAATAGATTTATTATAGTGTGGGTGATGTTGGGGTGCAGGGAAATAGTGGTTATTAACTTTAGTATAGTGGCAGCGATATTGGGAGCAGCAGATTAGGGGTTAATAACATTATGTAGGTGACGGCGATGTCAGGGCAACAGATTAGGGGTGTTTAGACATGGGGTTTATGTTAGGGTGTTAAGTTTAAACGTATCATTTTTTTCCCCATAGACATCAATGGGGCTGCGTTACGGAGCTTTTTATTCCGCGATCGCAGGTGTTAGGTTTTTTCCTGACCCGCTCTCCCCATTGATGTCTATGGGGCAAGCATGCACGAGCATGTCAAAACAGAGCTTGTATTGTGTGCGGTATGGAGCTCAATGCAACCATATCGCATGCACAAGCCAGCTGTTTAAAAACGTGTAATGCTCTATAGGGGGTGAAATTCCCTATAGCTTGCATAACTCGTAATCTACCTGAATGTAATTAAAAACTTTGCCATCATCAAATATCACAATACCATAACTGGACCATCAAGTGAAGGATATATGGCAGATCCCCATCTCCTAATGTTTTTAACCACCGTATTATGTAAACCTAACACAAAGGCTTCCGTAGCCACCCAAATCCAAAAGGAATGGGAACAAAACTCGGATGAGGTTAATCCCAACCATTCCAGAGCTTTCTTTAACACCACTCGAAACTGGAACTGAGACAGGAAAGACCCATCCAAATGAATTAACAAAGGGCCATTGTGCCATGGCTGTAAGCTCAAGAGTTGCCTTTAACATCTACAGGGAATATCACAACACTCTTTCCTTTCCCATTCTGATCAGTTTTACTTTTTCTCAAAAATATATCCACCCGGTAATCAGATACTACCACATCATCCACCCGCAAGCCTCCTGGAACCCACCTGTTCCAGCTGACTAATTCCAAAATGCGGAAGCCCCCAAAAAATACCAATATGAAGGCCGTACAAAACAAATTGATCTTAAAAGGTGAAGAACAAATCCCAGACAAAATTTCCCAAATCCTCCCTAACAGAGAAAAGGTAATTGACCCAATATGATCTAAACTTTTTCCATTGCTCTTCTGACCCTTTAGGACCTGCCTTACCCAGAACACTTTGGTTACATCACATAAACCCAACATCTTAAACCTGAAAGCCAGGGCAGACAGCCTCCTGTCCATGGTTGCTGAGGACAAGCCAATACTTCCCCAGTGCCATAACCATTCCAACAGGCAACCTTTAAGGTAGTCCTCTCCTTCTTGGATTCCCTTTAATGACAACCAATCCTCCCACTCACTCCAAACACTATCATAAGCTGACCAAGTACCTGGTGCTAAGGAATCCTTCACCAATCTAGCCAATCCTCTTTCCCAAGCTTCCACAGCTGATCCAGACACTGACACCCCACTCCGTTTTCCTGAGGAGCCAATTCCTGAAACTGCCTCCACTGGAATGAAGACAAAGCATCAGCAATAGAGTAACTCACCCAGGGATATTCTTGGCCCTAACAAACACATTCATGCGCAAGCACTTCAACACCATCAGTCTCAACAGCCATAGTACAGGGGGAGAAGAAGCTGAGAGGCTGTTCAAAGCAGATACCACACCCATGTTATTGGTGTAAAACAGGACAGACTTATTCACCAACTCCCTTTTCCACACAAACAGAGCCACTATTATTGGAAACAGTTCCAGGAAAATAAGGTTACGAATCAAATCCTCTGAAGCCCATGATTACGGCCAAGTGGTCGCACACCAATGACCTTGAGATTAGGCCATGATACCGTGTTCACCAGCTGCATTGGTCAGCAAGTCTAATTCCACATTTGATACCCTGTTGTCCTGGAACAAAGCTGATCCATTAAAGTCACTCAGGAACCTCACCCATATTTTCAAATCATCTTTAATCTCCCGAGATAACCTCACAAAATGATGAGGCTTAATCACCTTAGCCGTCGCCAATGACAGTCTCCTGCAGAAAACCCTGCCAATGGAGATAATCCTGCATGCAAAATTTAATTTTTCTAAAAGAGACTGAATCTCCCTCAAAGTCACCATTTATGCTCAGGAAGCATTGAATAATGCCCACCATAGCAGTAATCTTATCCAGAGGCAGCCTACACTCCATTTTTCTGGGGTCAATGGTAATACCCAGAAAATTAAGGGCCGTCACTGGGCCCTCCAACTTTTCTTCGGCAATCAGGACCCAAAAATCCCTTGCCACTTGATAACAAAAATCCCTCAATTTAACACAGATGTCCGATCCAGCCGGGCCCCCAAACAAAAAATTGTAAAAGTGGTGGATCACAGACGTATAACCTGACTGGACACTTATCACCCATTCCAGGAATATGCTGAAACACTCAACAGTAAGCACAAGATAGAACATCCCATGGGAAGGCACAGGTCTATTTAATAGGAACCATTGAAGTAACAGCCAGCAAGTAGTGAGACTTAGGGTGAACTGGCAACAACCAAAACGCTGCCTCAATATCAATTTTGGCTAGCAATTTCAAAGGACCTGCCTCTTTTACAAGTTTGATGGCCAAAAAAAAAGATGTATAAGACATCGAGGCAAGCTCTTCAGGGATTCCATCGTTCACCTCTTTCATCGTTTTCTCTTTTGGAAAAGACAGTTGGTGGCTCATTCTGAACTTTCCAGGATCCTTTTTAGGAACTACCCCAAGGGGTGAGATATGCAAGTTTGAAATAGGAGGTTCCCAGAAAGGACCAAACATATGCCCCAATGCCACCTCTTTATTAAGTTTTTCTTGAACCACCTCAGGCCAATCCCTAGGCGATTTTAGATTACCCTAAAATTGCACAACCCCCTCTCCGTAGATGGGATCCTAAATCAAAACTCAAACCCATATCGCAACAGCAAAGCCTTGTTCTTACACCCTCTCCTTTTAGTGTACCTGGCAAGCCACTATTCCGTCGCACTTATCCTTACTGGGTTTGCCCCCTTTTTCAGGTGGCTCAGAGTTCCCTCCAGCCTTACCCTTACGGAAGTACTTAGAGAAAGAATGTGCGCCCCCACACCTTGAGCACTTGTGTCTAAACTTGCAGGAGGCTCCCCATTTGCACACTTTCTCATTGAATGCAAAACAGAATCCTTTTTTGGCTGGCTGCTGGCCCCATAGCGAAAGGGCTGCACAGCTCAAAGCGGGTCATAATTTTGAGCTACAGGCCCATATCCCTATTGGCCCACCACATCTCCGGCTTAACAGATAGACGTTGCAGAAACTGCTCATCATAAGCCCACCAGGCCATCCCTCCATACATCTTCTGCGCAGCCGCAATCTCATAGAAATAGCAAAAGAGCCCTGCACCCTGGTCAGGGAACTTTCCAGCCAACAGACAGGCATAGATGACAAATGCCTGGAGCTAGTTGGTGAAAGTTTTTGGTAAATTTCTGTAGCGCTTCTTTCGCTCCTCCTCATTTTTTGCAATCAAGGATTTCAAAAGATTGATCCAAAACAATTCTATGAATTCCCTCTTGCATTTTCCCCCTTATTTCAGTAGTCAAATGCATGCCCAATGGGCCAATGGAGCAAACACAGGCCCGCAATAAAGCAGTGTCCGCTATCTTAAGCTCAGGCCTCTCTGTCGCCTTGACCGGGCCACTATCAGTGACAGTGGCCATTACCGTACTGCTCTTTCCAACAGTAACAAGCACCCCAGTAACTCCCTGACCCACCAAAGTAAACCCCATGGGGATAGCACCACCCACAGAAGCCTCAGGAGCCACCCATGTACTGACCACTGCAGGGATCCCCAGTGACCCATATCCTTCTATCTTGGCCAAAAGTTCCCTCAACCCCGCCACTATTGTTCCTGACACAGATTCCCCACACATACACTCAAACCCCCTTGACTACTAATTCCTTGACCCACCATATCAGCCCCATATGCACCAGTCCATACATATCCCTCGTGGGCTGACCCGGGTGGGCCTCAGTCATGGCACTTTGCTTCCTCTGGAATCCGCTAATGCTTGGTTCCGTAGCCATCCTCTGCTGATCCAGCCGCTGCATAGGATGCTATAACAAAGGAAAATGTTTTTTTTAGAGTTAGTTTTTTTTATTTGGGGGGGGTAGGTTAGGTGTTGGGTTTTGGGGGGACTTTTTATTTTTTTACAGGTCAAAGAGCTGATTTCTTTAGGGCAATGCCCTACAAAAGGCCCTTTTAACGGCTATTTGTAGTTTATTGAAGGCTAGGAAGTGTTTTTATTTTGGGGGGAGCTTTTTTATTTTTATAGAGCTATTAGATTAGGTGCAATTGATTTTTTTTGATAATTTTGTTTATTTTTTTGTAAGCTTAATGTTTTTTATTTTTTGTAATTTAGTGTTTATTATTTTTTGTAATTTTAGATTTTTTTTATTTTTTTCGTAGTGTTAGGTTTTTTTAAATTTGTATTTTAGATTTTTTAATTGGTAGTATTTTTTATTTTAACTTAGGTTTATCTTTATTTCACAGGTACGTTTTTATTTATTCTAAGATAGTTATATTATAATTTTAATTTAAAGTTAGGGGGTGTTAGGTTTAGGGGTTAATAGTTTAATTTAGTGTTTTGTGATGTGGGGGACCAACGGTTTAGGGGTTAATAGGTTTATTTAGTGGCGGAGATGTGGGAGGCCGGAGGTTTAGGGGTTAATAGGTTTATTTAGTGATGGAGGTGTGGGAGGCCGGAGGTGTAGGGGTTAATATCTTTGTTATAGTGGTGGCGATGTTGGAGGAGTGGCAGATTAGGGGTTAATAGATTTATTATAGTGTCGATTATGTTGGGGAGCGGCGGAATAGAGGTTAATAACTTTATTATAGTGGCAGCGATGTTAGGTACAGCAGATTAGGGTAACTTTTTTTTCCCCCATTGACATCAATGGCGTTGCCTTACGGAGATTTTTCATGATGCACTTCAGGTTTTTTTCTAACACTCTCTCCCCATTGATGTCTATGGGCATCACGAGCACGTCAAAGCAGCCTTGGATTTTGTGCGGTATGGAGCTCAACGCACCCATATCACACGCACAAGGAGGCTTTTCAGTAACTTGTAATGGCAGCGATATGGAGGGTGAAATAAAGCAGCTTTTTTGGTGTTAATTTCGCACCCTGTTTAGCGCAAAACTCGTAATCTAGGTGATAGTTTCTACATTTATCTAATGTTTGTCTACAGCATTCTAGCAATATCTTCACTTTTCTACTCTAACTCCTTTATTTATCATATATCTAGTTTAGTAAAGACAGATGGAATAACAGAGTTGTACCAACATAAGTAGACTCGATCACACTTAAAGGGACATGAAACCCAAATTGTTCTTCATGATTCAGATAGAGAATGCAATTTTAAGCAACTTTCTAATTTACTCCTATTATCAAATTTTCTTTGTTCTCTTGCTACCTTTATTTAAAAAGCAGGAATATAAAGTTTAGGAGCTGCTTCATTTTAGGTCCAGCACCCTGGATAGCTCTTGCTTATTGGTGGTTACATTTAGCCACCAATAAGCAAGCGTAACACAGGTCCTGAACAAAAAATTAGCTGGCTCCTAAGCTTTAAATTCCTGCTTTTTAAATAAAGATAGCAAGAGAACAAAGAAAAATATGATAATAGGATTAAATTAGACAGTTGATTAAAATTGCATTCTCTATCTGAATCGTTAAAGAAGACATTGGGTTTAGTGTTTGAAGCCCTGGTGTATATGATACATCTCTAAAACAGCAGGAAAATATATATAAATATAATTCCTCTAGGAGGCGCAGAGAACAATTCAAACTTAATAATGCGAGTATAAAATAATATAGATACAATGTACAAGTGAGACCTAAACAACTGTATTAAGGTGGTAATCGTACAGTCTCACTGTCCCATGTATAGATGTCCTGGGATAGGAAGCCGACAAAGTCAAATAGCTACGTGTATATAGCGAAAATTCCAATGATATCCAAAAAGTGATAAACTTGATGATGAGGGTGGATAGGCAGCTCTCTTACTTCATCAGGGATGGAAGATCAACAATAAAATATGAAACAGAAAGAGGCGCCACATGTGCGAATCAATAGTGCAATGTGTGATAAACTCCGCAAGATACACACAGGGTACTCACATTCAGGAAAGGCATTCAGTCATGCCCATAGAAGCCGGCTGGATTTCACAGCAGTCCAGCTAGCTGGGCACCATCCATAAAGATTCCCCACCGTGCGGAGCCACAGGAACTCAGGAACAGAGGCCAAAACAGCCAGTAGGAAGGGATGAACCCTTAAGGTAGCGTAAGCTCAGAGAATAATACTGAGCACTGAGAGTTAAAAACATCAAAGTGGATTTATCTAAAAACACAGTTTAAAAACAGCTCATGCTTGATGTAGTATAATCTCTGGCATAGATGTAGAGAAACCATGCAACGCGTTTCTCGGTGATAACCGTTTCATCAGGCATGATGCCTGTTTTTAAATAAATCCACTTTGATGTTTTTAACTCTCAGTGCTCAGTATTATTCTCTGAGCTTACACTTCCTTAAGGGTTTATCCCTTCCTCCTGGCTGTTTTGGCCTCTGTTCCTGAGTTCCTGTGGCTCCGCATGGTGGGGAATCTTTATGGATGGTGCCCAGCTAGCTGGACTGCTGTGAAATGCAGCCTGCTTCTATGGGCATGACTGAATGCCTTTCCTGAATGTGAGTACCCTGTGTGTATCTTGCGTAGTGTATCACACATTACACTATTGATTCACACATGTGGCGCCTCTTTCTGTTTCATATTTTATCGTATATGATACATAAAGTACAAAATATTACATCATTCAGATTTGGGAGCTATGAACTCGAGCTATAATAGTGTAATTTACCTAATCTCAAATGGGATCATCTCCCACAGGTCACAGAAGACCTTAAAATGCCCTCCAGCTTTTCACTGATCAGAACTGTTGTAAATAAAGCTTGGTATGGGGTCACAGGTGTTTTAAATTCCCCATTAATTACAGAGCTGAATCTTATATATGAAAGTAAAACACAAAGACAAAGTAAGCAAGATTATTGATATCACAGAGGAGCAAGCAATTGCACATAGGTAAGTAACTGATTTATATACTACTGTATGTAAATATAGAACATAGGTTTCTTCATTTAATTGTACAGAAAGCCTCATTGTACGTACATGTATTAGTACCTAAATATTCTTTTAGCATTAATAAATCAACTCATATTATTAATTTGCAACATTTGCACTGATTTTTGGAGCATTAAGAAAAGAAAAGTTGGAATTAACTGTCTATTTAAATATATTTTACATTTTGATTCTGCTCAAAATGCACGATGCATAGTAAAGCAACAGTCAATAAAAGACTTTTTTTGTTAAGATATTGTTATTTTGCAACTTATGTGAAAACCAAACATTTTATTTTGTGATGCAGATAGAGCATTTCATTTTTAAAACATTTCCAATTTACTTCTATTATCAAATTTGCTTAAACGGACACTAAACCCATTTTTTTTTCTTTCATGATTTAGATAGAGCGCCATTTTAAACAACTTTCTTTTTTCTTCATTCTCTTGCTATCTTTATTTAAAAGCAGAAATGAAAAGTGTAGGAGCCGACCCATTTTAGGCTCAGCACCCTGGATAGCGCTTGCTTATTGGTGACTACATTCAGCCAACCAATAAGCGAGTGTAACCGAGGTTATGAACCTAAAATGGGCTGGCTCCTAAGCTTTACATTCCTGATTTTTAAATAAAGATAGCAGGAGAACGAATAATATTGATAATAGCAATACATTAGAAAGTTGCTTAAAATTGCTGATCTATCTGAATCATGAAATATTTTTTTTTTATTTAGTATCCCTTTAATTCCCATGATATTCTGTGTTGAGTTTACACAAAATATACCAAGAAAACAAATACAATTGATAATACTAAATTAGAGAGCTGTTTTAAATCACATGCTCTATGTGAATCATAAAAGAAAATTCATCCTTGTAGTTCAATTATAGCCTAACAAATACATGCTCTAGTTTATATGTATTGCTATGTATTTCACCCCCTGCAAAATGGTTAAACACATAGTAGAAGTACCACCCAGGACTCACAGGGCACTTCTGGTTCTGAATTGAAGCAGATTCTGATCCAATCAGCAGCGTTAGTTACAGTGTTAGTTGTGCAAGGGTTAAACACATACAGCTAGATTAAGAGTTTTGCATTGTGGCTTTTAACGCTGACAAAATGGCAATTTCAGCATAAAACAGGAACGCAAGCATTTTAGCCTGTAACACAACGTCCATCCCACACTCAAAAAAAATGACGTTTTTTGTGTGGGAGTTCCATAGCACCGGTATTACAGGTTGTGCGGTGAGGCTACAATGCTTGCGTTATGCTCTATACTGACACGATCCATACCGCAATCTGAGACCAGTAGTTATGGATTTTGTGTAACAAAAATGTTTCACAAAACTCATAACTTAAGGGTTACAAAGTACACTAACACCCATAAACTACCTAATAACCCCTAAACGGCCACCCTCCCGCATTGCAAACACTATATTAAACTTATTAACCCCTAATCTGTTGCCCACCCACATCGCGGCTATTAAAAAAAACCTTTATAACCCCTAATCTGCTGCTCACCCACATCGCCAACACTATTTAAATATATATACCCCTAAACCGCCGCTCCCCGACATTGCCGCCACTATAATAAAGTTATTAACCCCTATTCTGCCGCTCAACGAGATCGCCGCCACTAAATAAAGTTATTAACCCCTAAACCTCCGGCCTCCCACATCTCCGCTACTAAATAAACCTATTAACCCCTAAATTGCCAGCCATCCACATTGCAAAACACTAAATTAAACAATTAACCCCTAAACCTAAAACCCCTCTAACTTTAAATTAAAATTACAATATAACTATTTAAATAAATAAAAACTTACCTGTGAAATAAATATAAACCTAACATTAAACTATAAATTAACCTAACATTACTATTCTAACAAAATAAAAAAACTACCAATTAAAATAGCTAAATTACAAATTTAAAAAAACCTAACACAATGAAAAAAATAAAAAAATCTAAATCACAACAAAAAAAACAACAAACCCAATGAAAATTTTTAAAAATCTAAGTTTACCAAAAACAATAAACACTAAAATCACGAAAAATAAAAGATTACAAAAAAATAAACAAAATTTTTAAAAATAAAAACATTTACACCCAATCTAACCTAAGCTACCCATTGCCCCCAAAGGGGCATTTATATGGGCATTGTCCTTAAAAGGGCATTTAGTTCTTTTGCATTGCCCTTAAAATAAAAAAAAACTAACTCTAAAAAAAAATAAGCTACCCATTGCCCCTAAAGGGGCATCTGTATGGGCATTGCCCTTAAAGGGGCTTTTAGCTCTTTCTCAAATAGCTCAAACCCTAATCTAAAAAAAAAACACCCAAATTTAAAAAAAAAAAAACCTAACACTAACCCCAGAAGATCGACTCACTGTTTCTGAAGCCCAGACATCCAGGCGGTGAGGTCTTCATCCATCCCGGGGGCATCTTCTATCTTCATCCCGACGGCGCAGAGCAGAGCCATCCTGGAAGCTGTTGCCAAGAACGTTAATATGTTCTACATCCGATTTCATGCAGCGTAATGAGAGTAAAATATGTTTACACACGTTAAAGGGACAGTATAGCCGCAATTGCAGCAGAACATCCCTTTCCACCAGTAATCTTAAATTTAAACAGCTTTTATTTAAGTTTTTTTTTCCAGACAAAAAATATTTGTGACCTGTAAATGCTACCCTTTTGCAATATAGTTTAGTACAATATTCCTTTCAATGGTTGATAAACGCAACATTTTTACAATGTTGTAACTGTTTTATTATTAATGAAATTAACATTATTACAATATTGATTTATTTTGCTGCCTTTTGCTGTAAAATGTGTTTGATAATTGTGCTTCTTTCATTTTCGCACAGGGAGTCTTGAGCTAATACTTTTATATAGTTTGGTCAACTAGTTTGCTTTTCCCTCTCCCTCTCTTTGGCCTTGATCGCAATCTGGGCTAGATTATAAATTGCGAGCTAACTGTTGCACTTGAGCAAAATTAATGTCTATATGTTTGTAAATATGTATTTATATGTGTATGTTTGTATGTATTTGTGTGTATATATATATATATATATATATATATATACACTATGTATATGTAAATACATACAGTACATATAAATATGTACACATAAATACGTACATATATAAATACATAAATACATATGTACACACAAATAGACATAAATTTAGCTAGATTGCTGAAAACATGAAAAATTATATTTATGCAATATTCATATTTAATACAAATATAGACATATATTAAACCAAAAAAACTTCATACATATATATATATATAAATATTTATTTATGAATAAATAGAACATATTAATATTTCATGTCGTTTTAGGGCACTTGGTTAAACATGATCAGGTTTGCACAACTTGTTGGTTGTTAGTTTTTTTTCCACTTTTCACAATCTATAATGTCTATGGGGGAATATGTTAATGCGGTCATGATATTCTAACTTCGGCTTTTTGCGTATGACAGATTAGCGCACAAGCAAAAACCTTTTAAAATGCACTCAACCCGATGCGTGTAAAAATCTTACTTCTAGCGGAGTTATAAATAGTTATTTTTTGGGGGTGAAAAGGCTACTACCAATATTTCATTTTCAGCAGATTGCCGCACTCGCAAATGGTTTTTCAAATCGTAGATAAAAGTCAAATTTTCTCTATGGAGCTGAAAAGATCTTGGCAATGAAAATACTTTTTAATGTCAGTAGTCAACAGTTTTTTTTTGGCTTATTGAATCTGATACCTCTAGGCATTTGATAAGTCCTTGATATGGCATTCTGGACAACCTTAACACTATTTCATGGTTATTTCCATGCAGTATATTTGCTCGCACATATGATTAACACTCAGAAATGACCACCGGACATATTCTAGAGGTTCATAACATACATGATATTGATTCATTGAAGCTCCATTCATCTCTATTGGAGAGGCTATATACAGTGGACTATGTACACATTAGGGATGAGTGAATGTGTTTGTATTCAAATTCGAATGTTAGAATGAATGTTATTGTAGAAATTCGATTTACATATTTGAATGTTGATAAGAACGAATATTCTCAAAAATGCTATAATCGAATGTTATTTACAGTTTTCTAATGTCACTTTAGAATTTGAATATTCAAAATTAGATTGTCCACATTTGAAATTTTGAATGTAACATTCGATTTAACAAATACTATTCAGAAGTTCAATAGTTCATATGGTAGGAAATTTAGTAAATGAATACATAATAGATACAAATATATTAATTTGATTGTTTCTATTTCGAATATGGCATAATGTGAATATTACATTTAAAGAAAGCATTAGAAATACTATAACAAATATATAAATTAAACATTTTTGAATTTGAATATTGCCTAATTCGAATATTACATTTAAATAAAGTGAAATTCGTAATGAATGAACAAATGTGTTAAACATCTGCCCATCTCTAGTACACATCTATATATGTATATATGTTAACAGCTATGGGGATTTGCAGACAAAGAACACCAACATCTACATATGGTGTGATCAATATTTCATTTTTAATAATTGATTGTAATCTCACACTCGTATTGTCATGGTTGTTACTTACAGTACTGCTGCTATTAAAATTGTGTTGTTAAAGTAGATCGTTTTATCTCAAATTCCATATTTAACTATTGATATATGTTTCCATCCGCACCACTGCTATCCCAAGCATTTTTTAGGTTGTCAGGACTGGAGTCTTTGAACTCTATTTATATTACTATATGGAAGCTTTGCAACTTTCACAAGTATTGTTTTAAGCATGATTAATACTATATAAAGTGAGGAAAAACATTATTTAATCCCCTGCTGATTTTGTACGTTTGCACACTGAAAAAGAAATGATCAGCCTATAATTTTAATGGTAGGTTTATTTGAACAGTGAAAGACAGAATAACAACAAAAAATCCAGAAAAAAACGCATTTAAAAAAAAGTTATAAATTGATTTGTATTTTAATGAGTGAAATAAGTATTTGACCCTTTTGCAAAACATGGCTTAGTACTTGATGGCAAAACCCTTGTTGGCAATCACAGAGGTCAGATGTTTCTTGTAGTTGGTCACCAGGTTTGCACACAAAACAGGAGGGATTTTGTCCTACTCCTCTTTGCAGATCCTCTCCAAATCATTAAAGTTTTGAGGTCTGGAGACTGACTAGGTCACTCCAGGACCTTAATGTGCTTCTTCTTGAGCTGATAGTTTTGTAGATTTTATTAATATCTATTGATATATAGTTTGTGTTTTACATTAAATTAACAATAATGATAAGATATTCAGAATATTTTGTTTTTTGGCATGAAATGATTGTCATCAAAAAGGGCCATCACCGTTATTGGAATGGGCAGCACCATCTTGTTTTCTGGTCTAAGCATATGCAAATCAGAGCATAATAGCATTTCTTATATTGGATGGGTGTTACTGGTCAAACTGTTGGTGTTGAGCTGTTGAATGCAATGTGTCTGCTTTGTTATTGATATTTAGTTGGAATGATTGTGATCACTGAATTCAATGCTGGCAACGTATCATATGGGTAACTCTGATATTCAGTGGGGCATTCCAATAAAGATATGGTGTTATCATTTCGGTTGTGGTCACTCTGATGTTGGAAAACATGTGTCAGACTGATTAAATGCTGATAAACATGATTAACAAGATTGTAATGAACCCCATTGCAAGAGTTCCATAAGACAATAAATTCATAGGGGCCTATTTATGAAAGGCCTGTTAGACATGACATTGCGGATCATGTCTGACAGACCTTGCCGAATGCGGAGAGCAATACGCTCTCCGCATTCAGAATTGCACCAGCAGCTCTTGTGAAATGCTGGTGCAATGCCGCCCCCTGCAGACTCGCGGCCAATCGGCCGCTAGCAGGGGGGTGTCAATCAATCCGGATCATATTCGATCGGGTGGAATTGCGGCAATGTCTGTTCGCCTCCTCAGAGCAGGCGGGCAGTCTAAAGGCTCGCCAGAAACACAGGCCCTCAAGCTCCATACAGTACTTGATAAATGGGCCCCATACAAGCATATACTAGGACAGGTTAATATATACACCAGAATTGTGACGAAATCAGTGTATGTGGCTTCAAAACATTTTACTACAAATATTTGTATTTTTCCCTCACAAAGCCTCTCACAGGAAAATATGAACAGCAGCACAACAGTAACAGAATTCTACCTAAATGCAATATTCTTTTCTGCAAAATCTCAGATCATAGTTTTTGTTGTGGCTTTGCTAATGTACCTACTGGCTGTATTTGGAAATCTGCTCATTAGCTCACTAGTATGTCTGGTGTCTCAGCTACAAACACCAATGTATTTCTTTTTGTGTTGTCTAGCAGTCCAAGATATTTTGTATATCTCCGTCACTATGCCAAAACTGTTAACCATCATCGTCACAGGAGACAACAGAATTTCTTTTGTAGGCTGCGTCACACAGATATTTTTTTATGGACTCTGCACAGATGCAGACATCTTCCTCTTGACCTCTATGGCTTATGATCGCTATGTGGCTATTTGCATCCCTCTTCATTATTCACATATTATAAACAAAAGAACTTGTGGAATTTTGACTGCAACTGCTTGGGTTATAGGATTCCTGGATTCATTCATGTGTTCCATGCTGACATCTAATTTGTCATTCTGTCACTTACAAGAAATAGATAATTTCTTCTGTGATATTCAAACAGTGCTCCAGCTCTCTTGTAGTGATGCCACATATATCACTACTTTAGTCATTGTGGAATGTGTTATTTTAGGGTGGATCCCATTTGTTTTGATTTTGTCCTCCTATATAAATATTATATCTACAGTTCTAAAGATTAAAACCACAAATGGAAGAATAAAAGTCTTTTCCAGCTGTTCCTCTCATCTCATAGTGGTAATAATATTCTACTTCACATGTCTGAGCATGAATATGAAGACTGAACACTACCCAGATGTAGATAAATTTCTCTCCTTGCTATATATTGCTGTGGTTCCAACATTAAATCCATTAGTTTATAGCTTAAGAAATGGAGATGTCTTAAAAGCCATTAAAAAAGTGTATGAAAAATCATTTTAAATAATAACTTTAACCAGTTTATATTTTTTTATAAACATGTTGAAATAGCTCTCTATTACTGAATTCCTGACTGTGTTAAAATATTCACTAAATTGTGTTAGTCTACAAATAAAGAGTTAATTAACTTTTGGATAATACATAGATAATAAGATATGGACTTTAATGTTGTATATACATTTAAAACAGTTTCAGACTTGCTACAAAATTATGTAATAATAATCATCGTCATCATCATTATCATAATAAACTTTGGATATGAACATAAACATCTCATTTTTATCTATCTATCTATCTATCTATCTGTCTGTCTGTCTGTCTGTCTGTCTGTTTGTCTGTCTATCTATCTATCTATCTATCTATCTATCTATCAATCCATCTATATATCTGTCTTGTTATCTTTATATTGTGTATGTGTGTAGATAGATAGATAGATAGATAGATAGATAGATAGATTGGAGTTGGAGTTTATTTTTTACATTAATATGATAAATTAAACTTTCATGGTTTAGGTGGAGTATGACATTTTCAGAGCCCTTCTATTCTCAAATGTACTTTTTTATCTTGGTAACATTTGTTTAAATAGAATATGTACATATCCTTCACTACTGGGAGCTAGCTGATGATTGGTGGCTACACACATATGTATCTTGTCATTGGCTTACCAGATGTGTTCATCTAGCTCCAAGTAGGGCATTGATGCTTTGGAGCTGATTTTCTGTATGGCGTTGATCCCAATATATAGGCCAATTTATGTGGGTTTTGAAAAAAGGCACTTTTTTAACATGAAAATTATATTTTTTCTTGGGGATCACAATCAAATTCGTAATCAACACATAAAAGTCTCCTCCTTTTTTACATATTCCTGAGTATTCAAAGATGATTTAGAATAATTATATTATGTTCTGCATGTGCAATACCCTAAAAAATAGGCACATACACCATTTCACAGGTATAGTTGAATAAATGGTCTGTTTAGACAGCAGTGGGTTGGACAAAATTTTATATATGTACTGTATATGTATTTAATATGTAATATCCCTCACAGCTAACACGATCTACAATTAAAGCAAATCACATCTGCAAAATCTAGAAACTGCATTTAGTTATTCCTAGTAAAACAAATTGCATTATACTTTATTGATTTATTTTGCCCCCATCTTATGTAATTTAACTATAAAAATGTAGGATTTTCTAATTGAACTGAATAAGCACCTAAGCAGATGTTTCAAGGCAAATCAAAATATAAAAATGTCCCTAGTTGGCTTTAACGTAACTGCAAAGCACTGCACTTTCTACTAACAAAATGATTGTGTCACACCTTGTTAGCAGACAAAAACCCTAACTGGCTTATCTAAATGAGCCAACTGGGTGGCATCTGGCTATTGATAGAAACAAGTGCAGTAAACACAATGTTAACTTAAATTACAAATGTTTAAATTGTAATTACAAGTTGTTTACTTTCCCTTTAACAAAAAACATAATATATTTTATAACCAATTCAATAATAAAAATTACAAGCTTAGAAGTTTTATTACAGTTGTTAGGGTGCAAAACAAAAATTCCAAACTTGCTTGTTTGCTTAAAGGGACACGAAATCCAAAAAACTTATTTCATAGGTAGATTAAACATTTTTTAACAACTTTCCAATTTACTTCTATTATCAATTTTGCTTCATTTTCTTGGTTTATTTTATTGAAGAAGCAGCAATGAACTACTGGACGCTAACTGAACAAATGTGTGAGATGACTAAAATGGGCATACAATTTGAGTCACAAATCTAAATATACGAAGAGAATGAAGCCAATTAGATAATAGAAGTAAATTGGAAAGTTGTTTAAAATTGAATCATGAAAGAAACATTTTCAGTTTCATGTCCCTTTAAAATAGGGTAATATGTTGTAGGTATGCAGCTTTATAATTTCTGTGCAACAGGCCTGCTTTATATGCCGAAATCTTTAGAAAACAACCGGTTTCCATAAAATGTCTTTTTATACTACATGATTAATAGTTGTTTTTAATGCCCCTTATGCTCCAATGTTCTTTCACGTAATGCATGTGTGGTTTGCCCTACATAACATTATACGCAGTCACACTATGCACAATAGACTACCCCTTTGTTCTAAATGTTATATTCAATCTTATTGTATATAGTTTCCTATTTTGGTCAAAAAAATATCTTGCTTTTTCTGTGTAGTTGCAGGCTTTACACACCACATGGATAACATCCTGGCTCATTTGTAACCAACTGTCATCAGCTTTTGACTAATTTGTCCCTGAGAGTAGATGCCCTCCAAGCTCTTAAATTAAAGCAAGGACCTAACACTTTAGTTTAGTTAATAGTAATGACCAATATTTCCTAAGTATGCCTAGCAGATAAGTCATTCCGTGTTGTACTGTGTAATAAACCTGATCCTACAATTGGAACTTTTCTCGAGAAAATTTTAGTAAAAATTAAACTTGTGTTTTTTCTTTTACTTGTTGAAATCCCCTAAGAATAACTTTATTTGAACCTATCTGTTAAGTCTCTCAACTGCCTAATAAAATCCTTGTCTAATGTGCATTTCTTGTGCATGTGAAGAAATTGTCCCACCAGTATATCAAAAATAAATTATTTTGGATGGTGAATATCTTCTCGTAACAGGCTATTAGTAGATGTAGGTTTATGTAAAGTATTAGTTACCAGATTTCCATTAATATTTTCAATTTCCAAGTCTAAGTAATTAAATTTTAGCAATACTCATAGAAAGGTTACATTTTAAGTTTATATATTCATTATTTAATGAGTAGACAAATTGTTTTAGTTGATCCCCTGTTCCATAGCAGAGCAACAGCACATTATAAATGTAGTGAAGCCATAAAACCATGCACTGTGACTCTACACTTTCCATGATGTGCTGTATTTTCCAGTATCCCAGTTATAAGCACCCATAAAAAGGCTGCAAACCTTGCCCCCATTGCTGTGCCTCTAATCTGGAGGCAGAAATGATCAATAAACACCAAAACTATGTCAATACTTAGTTTAAAAACTTTAATACAAACTCAGTATGTGTCTGATAACATCTACCTCTATCAGGAGGAAAACTGTAACAAAGTGATTCCACATCAATCATTAACAACCAAACTTCATCACCAATCTTGTACAAAAGATGGTAAAGTTACTACAAATGGTTGTGAAATTGTATCTATATATTTGCAAATGTATTCTAATGGGCCACCTCTGCCAGCTATAATTAGCCTACCTGGCAAGTAGCTTGTACAAACTTTATGTACTTTAGGTAGTGTATAAAATGTTGGTAATCTTTGTTTATCAGGTTTTAAGTATTGTAATTATTGTTAAGTAATCAGATGTTGAGAATAGGCTTCAGTCAGAATTATTTCAAGTTCCTCTACAACCTGTTGCATTGGACTATCATAAAGATGCTGGTATTGTGCTACGTCCTTTAATTGTCTATAACACTCATTTTCATACTTTTCTGAATCCTGTATAACTAAATTACCTCCTTTATCTGATGGTTTCAGAACTATATTTGAATTGTTTTGTAATATAGACTCTTCGCTCTCAAGGTGTTAGATTGTCCTCAAATCTCTCAAGTCTCAGATCCTGAATATCATTTTCAACCAATTTGACAGAGAGGCTATTACTGTTTTGATTTGGATTTCAATTCACTATCTAATGCTTGTCAAATCTGTTTAAAATGTATGAGCTAGTAAGAATATTTAGGAGCCAGACAGTGGTATTTGTATATAGAGATATGAGATTAACCAGAAAATGTAAGAGCCCGGGGTAGAATTCTAGGAGCCAGTGACATCCTGGCTCCTGGATTTGTCGAGCCCTTATCACATGATCTATTCTCTCCAGTTTCATAAGATTCCAGTTATAGGGATTCAAGAGCATGTACGGTTTCCTTATCATTACATTCCAACAAATCCTCTTGCTGTTTTCCAAATGATTTATGACAGACTAATTTTCTTGCAAATAAATCTAGGTCTTTAATTACTTGATATTTGTCTAATGGATTACTAGGTGAGAAAGTAAATTCCTTTCTCAAGACATTGATTTGGTCCTCTCTTAAAGTTAAATATAATAGATTGATTTTGCTCTTTAAGCTTTTTTTTTGTTCATTGAAACCACCACCCATTGTTATCAAAACAATGCCCATTCAAATTGGCTTAGCTACCCACAATGACCAATATTTAAGTGCTAACGTTTCAAGCACTGAGATAAAGGGACAGTCTGCAGAGACTTAGATACTAATCATAGAGGTAAAAAGTGTATTAATATAACATTGTTGGTTATGCAAAACTTGGGAATGGGTAATAAAGGGAATATATATCTTTTTGAACAATAAACATTTTCCACTAGACTGTCCCTTTAATTCACTTGTTTTGCTCTTATTTCCAACAATGGCTTCAATGGCAAGGCATAATTTAGACCTTAAGCTAATATTTATTATGACTCATTCCATACTAACTGACTACAATATTTCTTTATTTTTATTCTATTTTATCCTTTCCAAAATTAGTAAATCCTCCTGAATTAGGGAATAATATAACAGAGAAATAATGACATTTAAAGGGACAGTCTACACCAAAATTGTTATTATTTAAAAAGATAGATAACGCCTTTATTACCCATTCCCCAGCTTTGCACAACCAACATTGTTATATTAATATACTTTATAACATTAAAACCTCTAAATGTTTGCCTTTTTCCAAACGACTACAGACAGCCTCTTATCACATGCTTTTTTATTAGCTTTTTACAACAGGAGACTGCTAGTTCATGTGAGCCATATAGATACCATTATGCTCATGCCTGTGGAGTTGTGCAGGACACAGCACTAATTGTCTAAACTGTAAGTCAATAGATAATACATTAAAAGTCATGTGACAGTCTGCAGGGGCTTAGATACAAGGTAATCACAAAGGTGAAAAGTATATGTATATTTTAGTGTTGGTTATGCAAACTGGGGAATGGGTAATAAAGTGATTATCTGTATTTTTAAACAATAACAATTCTGGCGTGGACTGTACCTTTAAAGAAACACACAAAAGCATACAAGAACCAGATATATCAAGACTGTGAAAGCCTAACCCTATCTTTAATCCTAATAGGACATAAGCAACTTGAAGTTGTAATTAGAATTTTGTCTGGTGTTGCAATAAATTAATAGGGCAGTCAAGTTTGAAAGCTTTTTGAATTCACTGATACCTTGCTTGCTGCAGTTGTTTTTTTTTGTTTTTTTTAAACAATTTTTTATTGAGGTTGTTATGTGATTCAACAATAAGAAGAATACAGAGTTTGTCAGACATATAAGATTGACTTCTCAGATAAGGGTATTAACGCTTACAGGCTTTTGCTAATAACAATATAACTCTCATTTTTCTCTTCATCTAGAGATGCGAAGTAACTACTGCTTTGGTCACTCTTGGGCCAAATATACTGTGAATGCTATGTCAAATGGGAGTTACTTAGGATTATTGTTGTGAAAGATATTAGGGGGAGGGGTGCAGTGGGCCAGAGCCACTTGTATAATAGGACGGGAAGGGGGGGCGCGTCTTAGTAATACTTAAAATACAGGGAGTGCAGAATTATTAGGCAAGTTGTATTTTTGAGGATTAATTTTATTGTTGAACAACAACCATGTTCTCAATGAACCCAAAAAACTCATTAATATCAAAGCTGAATAGTTTTGGAATTAGTTTTTAGTTTGTTTTTAGTTATAGCTATTTTAGGGGGATATCTGTGTGTGCAGGTGACTATTACTGTGCATAATTATTAGGCAACTTAACAAAAAACAAATATATACCCATTTCAATTATTTATTTTTACCAGTGAAACCAATATAACATCTCAACATTCACAAATATACATTTCTGACATTCAAAAACAAAACAAAAACAAATCAGTGACCAATATAGCCACCTTTCTTTGCAAGGACACTCAAAAGCCTGCCATCCATGGATTCTGTCAGTGTTTTGATCTGTTCACCATCAACATTGCGTGCAGCAGCAGCCACAGCCTCCCAGGCACTGTTCAGAGAGGTGTACTGTTTTCCCTCCTTGTAAATCTCACATTTGACGATGGACCACAGGTTCTCAATGGGGTTCAGATCAGGTGAACAAGGAGGCCATGTCATTAGATTTTCTTCTTTTATACCCTTTCTTGCCAGCCACGCTGTGGAGTACTTGGACGCGTGTGATGGAGCATTGCCCTGCATGAAAATCATGTTTTTCTTGAAGGATGCAGACTTCTTCCTGTACCACTGCTTGAAGAAGGTGACTTCCAGAAACTGGCAGTAGGACTGGGAGTTGAGCTTGACTCCATCCTCAACCCGAAAAGGCCCCACAAGCTCATCTTTGATGATACCAGCCCAAACCAGTACTCCACCTCCACCTTGCTGGCGTCTGAGTCGGACTGGAGCTCTCTGCCCTTTACCAATCCAGCCACGGGCCCATCCATCTGGCCCATCAAGACTCACTCGTATTTCATCAGTCCATAAAACCTTAGAAAAATCAGTCTTGAGATATTTCTTGGCCCAGTCTTGACGTTTCAGCTTGTGTGTCTTGTTCAGTGGTGGTCGTCTTTCAGCCTTTCTTACCTTGGCCATGTCTCTGAGTATTGCACACCTTGGGCTTTTGGGCACTCCAGTGATGTTGCAGCTCTGAAATATGGCCAAACTGGTGGCAAGTGGCATCTTGGCAGCTGCACGCTTGACTTTTCTCAGTTCATTGGCAGTTATTTTGCGCCTGGGTTTTTCCACACGCTTCTTGCGACCCTGTTGACTATTTTGAATGAAACGCTTGATTGTTCGATGATCACGCTTCAGAAGCTTTGCAATTTTAAGAGTGCTGCATCCCTCTGCAAGATATCTCACTATTTTTGACTTTTCTGAGCCTGTCAAGTCCTTCTTTTGACCCATTTTGCCAAAGGAAAGGAAGTTGCCTAATAATTATGCACACCTGATATAGGGTGTTGATGTCATTAGACCACACCCCTTCTCATTACAGAGATGCACATCACCTAATATGCTTAATTGGTAGTAGGCTTTCGAGCCTATACAGCTTGGAGTAAGACAACATGCATAAAGAGGATGATGTGGTCAAAATACTAATTTGCCTAATAATTCTGCACTCCCTGTAGAAATCTTCCAGAGGAGGCGATGAGCATTGCTATGCCGGGTTATATAGACATCTTAGGCTTTATAAGAATTAGTTCAGGTGTGCTAATACAAATGGGACTGGCTAAAGAGTCACTTAACGTATATAGGGCGTGTATAAAGGTTAGCTGGTTCCAAGTAGGTGGTTTTAAAAGGTAGTGCTCTAGAGGAGCCGGGAAGAGACTTAGGGGACATAAGGATCAAGCTGGGGAGTTACGCTCTGGGATAATTGTATCAGGATACATTCTTAAGCCGACAGTAAATGGTCCTCTAAGCGGAGATGACATAATAAACCAAAACAAGGCATTCTCTAGGGCTTATGGAGAATACTTTCAGAAAGGGGTAGGAGGTACTATATAATGAGAGATATAATGACGGAACTATAGACAGGTAGAGCAGATATTTTGCAATTAACTTATATGGGATAGTGCTTTATCTTTTAAATAGTATTCCGTCGTAATGAGGCAGACTTCCTACAGGAGGGTAGATTATGGGAGTCGAACGAGGAGTAGGCAGCAATCATGGTTGCCAGACAAAGAATGTGGGTACCTAAAGAAAGCATATATGCAAAGCTTATGTAGGAGCTAAGACCCACATGGTAGTAGAACTTCTAGTCTTAACTTAAGGCCTCTGTCTGATAAACAATATAGGAGGCTACATAATTTATAGGGGTCTTAAACCCGAGGGGTTTGTAAACGGCTCACTGAAAAGTGGAATCAGAAAAATATAACGTGTAGGAGTGAGGATGAGGAGGTGATAGTTTAATACTAAAACTTCTAGGATGAGCTTAACATAAGGATAAGATGCTGGGAGACAGGATTGGGATCATGCAAAAATATGGCTTAAAACCTTTAGTAGTAATAAAATATGAGTATAACACACATTAACATGGGTAAGTAGAAGTGGGGATGTCATAAATATTGTGCTTTGTATAAATAATAAATATAAGGGGGCTTAAATATTGGTGCATAAACCCAAGTGCACTCTATTGTACTAAGGGGAAGAATAAAAGGAATAGGGTACCACCAGCAAACAGCTATTGATTATATATGCATACACACATACTTGAGTAAAGTTCTGTATCAGTCACAATAGCCTATATCATTGAATTATAACTCTCTGAACAAGCAGTCTGAGCTCAGGGGAGTACACATAAAGCTACAATAATATTCCTACTAGTTTTGAGAGCTTATATGGCAGAATGATAGAGATCAAGTCAGCGTTAGTTCGCGGAAGCACTGAAAAACACTAGAGAGTTAAAATGGCCAGTACAGTATAACTGTGTAAGGTGAAGGACCTGTAGGTGAAAAGTTATTGCAGTCAAACCAGGCATTAAAGGAACTAAGGCTCCTATGGTAGTGAGAGATCTCAATCGGGGAATTTTCTGTTTTCTTAATCTTTAAGGGGCATGAGTAGTGCTAAGCAGTACAGGTAGCATATAAAAGGCTGAGGTTGTGGTGCAGGTTATTCTGGGGTATAAGGAGGGTGCACTGAAGTGATGAGATAAAGGTATAAACACATAGTCAATGCAAAGTAGAGTATCACATATGAGGTCACAAGGTCAAGCTTAAATAATATCAAACCTGTAAAATGTAGAGAAACTTAACATCCCCAACAACAGAGCATATGACCAAACTGGGGTTTACAAAACTCAGATAATAGTATGGTTGATTTGAACCCTTATCAACTCTAATGGTGTCTAATGGGACAGGGCTATTAATATAACTGCCCTTTAATACATAGGAAGTTAAAGTAGGGTACCTAATGGTTTTATAGGCTTGCTTATAGATATTATAATGAACAGTATTACGCTAGTGAACAGTGGTATATCAGTGCATTAGGGATTTAGTATAATCAGTGCAGTGGCATAGGATTCATTAATACTCTATTTAGGTGTCGTGACACATTTAAAGCAAATAGCTGTGACATTGAGGCAATAAAAAAATAAAATAAAAAAAAAGACTTTGAAAAAAAGTTTTATGAACTAACCTCCTAACAAGATTAATAGGTGCTAATAGGTCCTGGGCTATAGAAAGATAATTATTTTGTGTAAACAAGCATCAATTGACCCCTAAAAACTAGGTCATAGTAAATCCCCTCTGAGAGCATATAACATATACACATGTTAGCACAGGACAATAATGTGAGGTCAGCCGTCATCATAAAATAATAATGTCCTCTTTAAAGTGTCCTCAGAAGGGCATGCAAAATGTTTCAGAGCCGTGGGTACTTCAAATTACATCACACAGCACGCATATAACTTAACTATCCCACTCCGACTCTGCTGTTACATCTGTAGGGGAGACTCATAAACATAATTTTTCTGGGCCCCATAAGTGTGCTATGGCTGGGCTGAGTAGAACTTCTCGCTTCTCTGAATTTCAAACTCTCCCTGTATAGTCCTGCAGTCATAATACTGTGAATAAGGCGGCATGAAGGGGTTTTTGTCAGGGGTAGTGCGCAATCATAATATGTGGCTGTTAAGTAACCCTTGTTAGATGTCAATAGGGTCAGGAGGGCTCTCCTATGCTGAACATGAGATGGAGCCTGTATGAGGTGCTGCACTGTGCACTTATCTGTTGAGGATCCAATCTCTAGACCTGTGACGATCGGCCGCCCCGCCACAGGATCCAGTGGAGTCGTTGCAGCCTTAGCGCCCTTGACCACCTCACAATGTAGCTGGACATCAACCCTCCCAGCATAGTTACCGGGATATTTACCCTGCGCAGCAAGAGACCGGGCCCCAGAAATCACAGCCGGGCACGACAACCGGATGTCACTCCCGCCTCCCGACATCACTGGACGGGTAATTGACTGATAAGCCTCATGACTAGGTAAATTAGGCTCTCCGCCTCGCAAAAGACGTACATGGTGTAGCAAGTCTCCAAATTGTATGTCCATAGTGTTTTCCAGTGCGGTGAGCGCTGCAATAACATCCTCCTCCATCTTAATTCAATATAGCGCGTGTGTTTGGCAGTGTCTCTCTTATGTACCTCAGATATAGGAAACTTGAATAGCTGGTGTACCATCAATTACAGCACTATGCATAGGATTTTAGATTGTCCAAAGGTAATTGTGGTATTCGGCACGCCGGGAGAGGATGACGAAGGTCCTGCGTCTCAAGGCCTTAATATCTTAGATCAGGATAAAGACGTGATGAATATTGTAGAGCTTAGTATTGACGTGATCAGCCGATATTCATATAGGCAGCTGGACAGTATTTTGCAATTAATACTGTGTGATTTCTTATAAAATTTGAAAGATTAAGAATCTCAGACAAGAGCTCTCAAGTTTTGCGTCCTCTCCCGGTGGTGCCTGGACATGCCCCCCGCTGCAGTTGTTTTTAATGACCATATTCCCCATTAATTGCTTTATTCAGAAAATACATTCTAGCACTGGAGTAGACAAGGCTTATCTGTCAGATATGTAGCAGGGTTAGGCTTTTGAAGTATTCAGTGTGCACCTCCAATTATCAGAATTGAAAAGCCCAACATACAGACAGAAGCATTAAACCCATTTTTTTCTTTTAGATTTCAGACAGAGCATGCAATTTTAAACAACTTTCAAATTTACCTTTTTTCTCTAATCTACATTGTTCTCTTGGTATCTTTTGTTGGAGAGTATATATAAGTATGCTCAAAAAAATAATGCACTACTGAGAGCTAGCTGTTAAATGATGGCTACACATATATGCTTTTTGTCATTGCAAGTGTGTTCAGCAAGCTCCCTATAGTGTTTTGCTGCTTCTTTAACAAAGGATACCAAAAGAATGAAGCACAATGTATAAAAGTACTAAGGGCTGGATTACGAGTGGCACACTGTTTCGGTTTTTATCATCTTTTTATGTGCAACTGAAATTGCATGCGTATTACAAATTGAAAGCATATGCATTTGCTCGAGCGCAATTGAGATTTAAGCTTGTCGAGTTAGCACGACTTGAGAGCTTGTGTTAAGTGTAGAAGAATAAACACAATTAAAAGTACAGTTATACTCATATAAACAATATCTGAGAGGTTTGTGTGTTTATATGGTGAGAGTGTGTGTATTTATGCTCTGTGTGTAATGATTGTAGTGCAGTGTGCAGTGTGCCTGTGCAGTGTGTGTATGTATGTGCGAGTGTAGTGAGACTCAAATAGTCCTGCCTTCCAAAAATCTGCCACCCTAGGCAGGTACGCTGTTTGCCTAGGTCAAAATACTCCCCTGGTATAATGCAAAAAAGGGCTTAAACATATGCATAGACATGTCTAAATATGTGTATTTATCAGGGCCGGCCTTAGGTCAAGGCAAGCGGCCTAGGGCCCCACTGTCAGGGGGCCCTGCAACACCGTTTAAAAAAAAAATTATAACATTTTTTTTATATACATTTTTTTGGGGCGCCATTTTTATTTACATTTTTTGCCCACAATTTTTTGCCCTGTCAGAGGAAGCGTTCTGTGAAACGCGCGTCAGGGGTCCAGCAGGAATAGCGTTGTCTCTCCTGTCTGCCATTTTTAATCTGCTTGCCTATGTCTAAAAAAGAATTTTCTCGCTAATTGTTTGTTATACATGGTGCCTACTTATACTAATAGTTAAAAGTTAATCAGCCCTCGGATTGTAAAGGCTTAGCTTATTCTAGAATATTTACAAGTGGGCCCATGCATATTTATATACTTTTTTGCTTTAATAAGCACATAAATAATTATTCTTGACTGGGTTTAAGTGTTTTTAACTCTCTTCTCGCTACTACTGTGTGAATGTTGGTTCCTAGTCATATTAATAAAGACTTAAGGTATGAATGTTATGGAACTTTTTATAAATATATAGTGTAATCTTTATCTGAATCCATCACTTGGAGTTCACATGATATATAATTTGTGGCAATCTCTGCTGTGAATCCAAATGTATTTCTTATACAATTAGTTTCTCTAGTTGTTTAGTTCTGTTCTCTGAGATCCCACATCAGATACTGATCCCATTTGGTGACATTTAATATAACATATAGACACAAAATATATGTACTGTAATACTAATAAGGGGACTGTATCTGTTATTGCCTAACTCCAACTAATCCCCCATAACCTCAATTCTAAACTTCCTACATTAGTTGCTATGCTAAGTGGGCAGCGGGCGTGTGTGATGCTCACTTGTGCAGCACTGTGTGTGTGTGTGGACTGTCTGTGTGTGTGGGGGGGCTATCTGTGTGTGCGCGCACTGTGTGTGTGTGTGTGTGTGTGTGTGTGTGTGGGCTGTGTGAGTGTGTGCGGGCTGTGTGCATGTGTGGGCTGTGTATGTGGGTTGTCTGTGTGTGTGTGTATGTGGGCTGTCTGTGTGTGTGTGTATGTGGGCTGTCTGTGTGTGTGTGTGGACTGTCTGTGTGTGTGGGGGGGCTATCTGTGTGTGCGCGCACTGTGTGTGTGTGTGTGGGCTGTGTGTGTGTGTGTGTGTGGGCTGTGTGAGTGTGTGCGGGCTGTGTGAGTGTGTGCGGGCTGTGTGCATGTGTGGGCTGTGTATGTGGGTTGTCTGTGTGTGTGTGTATGTGGGCTGTCTGTGTGTGTGTGTATGTGGGCTGTCTGTGTGTGTGTGTGGACTGTCTGTGTGTGTGGGGGGGCTATCTGTGTGTGCGCGCACTGTGTGTGTGTGTGTGGGCTGTGTGAGTGTGTGCGGGCTGTGTGCATGTGTGGGCTGTGTATGTGGGTTGTCTGTGTGTGTGTGTATGTGGGCTGTCTGTGTGTGTGTGTGGACTGTCTGTGTGTGTGGGGGGGCTATCTGTGTGTGCGCGCACTGTGTGTGTGTGTGTGGGCTGTGTGTGTGTGTGTGTGGGGGCTGTGTGAGTGTGTGCGGGCTGTGTGCATGTGTGGGCTGTGTATGTGGGTTGTCTGTGTGTGTGTGTATGTGGGCTGTCTGTGTGTGTGTGTGGGTGCTGTCTGTGTGTGTACACCTGTTAATGTATATATCTGTGTACCTGTGTATGTATCTGAGTGTGTGGATTTAGGTGTATATAAGTATTTTTGTGTGCATTATATCTGTGTGTTTGTGTGGTACAGTGCATTGCCCCATTTCTTTTAAGCATTTTTTGTTCTGGGTAGAGGCCTTGCGCTGTCAATCTGCCTAGGGACCTGCACTTGCTAGGGCCGGTCTTGGAATATCTGTAATGTTCTTGTATCATAAGAAAACTCATAAAAATAAGGCCCAGTTCAACTCAACTGTTCCTAATTGTCAGCATAATTCTTCATTAGATACATAAACATTTGTTCCAATAGTACAAATGATATATTGCAATATATACAATGTTATAGTGTTCCACATTACTGGATTTATATGGTTGTTTTTTTTATATATACAATGTTGTGCATTACCTTAAATGATTTTTCTCCAGGGGCGAAACTACAGGGGTGCAGAGGTGCGACTGGGCCCCTGAGGGTGGGGGCCCAGCTAAAAAAAAATAAAAAAAATTTTTTTATAATTTTTTTTTTTTAAATATAAAACGTTAACCTACTACTGCCTGCACTGATATCATGTGAGTGTGACATGACTACAGGGGTTAGTGTTTCTGTTTTACCCATTGGTGTTTATGTGTGTGTGTATGGTGTGTGTGTGTGTATGTATGTGACTGTGTGTGTATTTATGCATGTATGTGTGTTTGTGTATGTTTGTGGAACCAGCAAATTACAGACCTTGTTACTACAGCATGGGGGGGACAGGGGGTAAACAGTGTCACTATACAGTACCACTATATACAGTATGGGGGGTGGACCATGTCACTGACTACTGTGGCTAGATTACGAGTTGACAATTTCAGCGTAAAAACAGTAACACAGCCATTACGAGTTGTGTTGGTATATCTATACCGCAAGTATTTTAGCCTGTAACACAATGTCAATCCCGCACTCAAAAAAAATTACGTTTTTTGAGTGGGATTTCCATAGCGCCGGTATTACAGGTTGGGCGGTGAGGCTAAAATGCTTACGTTACAGCCTATACTGACATGATTCATACCGCTATCTGGAGCCAGTAGTTATGGATTTTGTGTAACAAAAATGTTACACAAAACTCATATCTAAACTTTTACAAAGTATACTAACACCCATAAACTACCTATTAACCCCTAAACCGAGGCCCTCCAGCATCGCAAACACTATTTAAAATGTATTAACCCCTAATCTGACGCCCGCCCACATCCTCACCACTATAAAAAAGTTATTAACCCCTATTCTGCCAGTGTCACTCCCTGACTTCGCTGCCCCTATCTAAACCCATTAACCCCTAAACCGCCAGCCCCTCACGTCGGCACTACTAAATAAACATATTAACCACTAAACCACCAGCCCCCCCACATTGCCACTAATAAATTAAACTATTAACCCCTAAACCTATCACCCCCTAACTTTAAATTAAAATTACAATATCCCTTTCTTAAAATAAATAAAAACTTACCTGTGAAATTAAAAAACCTAAGTTTAAACTAACAATTAACCTAACATAACTATTATACTAAACTATAATACTAAAATTAAAATAATTACCAATTAAAAAACTAAATTACACATTAAAAAAAATGAGCACTACTAAAAAAAAAGTCTAAAATTACAAAAAATAGCAAACACTAAATTGCGAAAAATAACAAACGAGATTATCAAAAATAAAAACAATTACACCTAATCAAATAGCCCTATAAAAATAAAAAAGCCCCCCCCCAAATAAAAAAAACCTAGCCTACAATAAACTACCAATAGCCCTTAAAAGAGCCTTTTGTAGGGCATTGCCCTAAAGAAATCAGCTCATTTACCTGTAAAAAATACACCCAACCAACCAACCCCCCAAAATAAAAGCCTAAATCTAACAAGAACCTTAGCTACCCATTGCCCTGAAAAGGCCATTTGTATGGGCATTGCCCTTAAAAGGGCATTCAGCTCTTTTACATTGCCCTGAAAAGGGCATTCAGCTCTTTAACCTAAAGCCCAAAATCGAATCTAAAAACAAACCCACCCAAAAAGATTTTTTAAAAAAACTAACACTAACCTCTGAAGATCCACTCACAGTTTCTGAAGTCCGGACATCCATCCTTATCCAGGCGGTGAGAAGTCTTCATCCAGGTGGCGAGAAGTCTTTATCCAGGTGGCAAATTCTATCTTCATCCCGGCGGCGCGGAGCTGATCCACATCCTTGAATACATCCGGCGCAAAGCGTCGACTATACACGATCACTGCTGTACACTGGATCTTCAATATTGATTTAAATAGCCAAAAGAATTTCATTAGCTCTCATCCTATTGGCCGTTTTGAACAGCCAATAGGATTTCAGTAGCTAACATCCTATTGGCTGATTTGAATTTCAAGAATAAAACCAGCCAATAGGAATGCAAGAGATGTCATTTTAAAATGACTCCTTTGCATTGAAGATCCAGTGTACGGCGGTGACCGTATGAAGAGGACGCTCAGCACCAGATGTTTTCAAGGATGGAACCGCTCCGTGCCGCCGGGATGAAGATAGAAGATTCCACCTGGATGAAGATAGAAGATTCCGCCTGGATGAAGAGTTCTCGCTGCCTGGATAAGGATGGATGTCCGGACTTCAGAAACTGTGAGTGGATCTTCAGGGGTTAGTGTTAGTTTTTTTTTAATTATTTTTGGGTGAGTTTTTTTTTTAGATTAGTGTTTTGGGCTTTAGGTAAAAGAGCTGAATTCCCTTTCCAGGGCAATGTAAAAGAGCTGAATGCCCTTTTAAGGACAATGCCCATACAAATGCCCTTTTCACTGCAATGGATAGCTTAGTTTTTTGTTAGAGTTAGTTTTTTTATTTTGGTTTTTTGAGGGGTTGGTTGGGTGGTGGGTTTTACTGTTGGGGGTCTTTGTATTTTTTTCTAGGTAAAAGAGCTGATTTCTTTAGGGCAATGCCCTACAAAAGGCCCTTTTTAGTTTTTTGTAGGCTAGGACTTTTTTATTTAGGGAGGGGGGTATTTTTATTGGGCTATTATATTAGGTGTAATTGTTTTTATTTTTGATAATTTTATTTGTTATGTTTCGTAATTTAATGTTTGTTATTTTTCGTAATTTTAGTATTTTTAATTTTTTGTAATTTTAGCCTTAAATTTTTTTAGTTGTGTTTTTTTAACATGTAATTCGTTTTTTTTAATTGGTAGTTATTTTAATTTTAGTATAATAGTTTAGTATAATAGTTATGTTATGTTAATTTATAGGGGCCTATTTATTATATGTCTGTCCGACATGATCCGATCAGCGGATCATGTCTGACAGACATAGCTGAATGCGGAGAGCAATACGCTCTCTGCATTCATCATTGCACCAGCAGCTTGTGAACTGCTGGTGCAACACCGCCCCCTAGCAGGAAATGTCAATCAACCTAATCGTATTCGATCAGGTTGAATTGCAGCAATGTCTGTCCGCCTCCTCAGAGCAGGAGGACAGGTTATGGAGCAGCGGTCTTTACACCGCTGCTTCATAACTGGTGTTTCTGGCGAGCCTGAAGGCTCACCGGAAACACAGGGCCTCAAGAACCATACAGAGCTTGATAAATGGGCCCAATAGTTTAAACTTAGGTTTTTTTTTATTTCATAGGTAAGTTTTAATTTATTTTAAGATAGGGAAATTGTAATTTTAATATAAAGTTAGGGGGTTGTTAGGTTTAGGGGTTATTTATTTAATTTAGTTTTTGCGATGTGGGGGGCTGGCGGTTTAGGGGTTAATAGGTTTATTTAGTGGCGGTGATGTGGGGGTCAGAGGTTTTGGGGTTAATAAATTTATTACAGTGGCGGCGTTGTCAGGGAGTGGCGTAATAGGGGTTAATAACTTTTATTAGTGGCGGTGATGTCGGGACCAGAAGATTAGGGGTTAATAAATTTATTTAGATGTCGGCGATGATAGGGGTGGCAGATTAGGGGTGTTTAGACTTGGGGTTTATGTTACGGTGTTAGGTTTAAACATAACTTTTTTCCCCCATAGACATAAATAGGTTTGCATTACGGAGCTTTTCATTCCGCGCTTCAGATGTTAGGTTTTTTTTCTAACACTCTCTCCCCATTGATGTTTATGGGGAAAGCGTGCATAAGCACGTATTCTCAGCCCTTGGCTTTTGTGCGGTATTTAGCTTATCGCCACCATATCACACGCACAAGGAGGCTTTTCAGAAACTATGCCCTATGAAGGGTTCGTTTCGCACACTCTATAGTGCAAAACTCGTAATCTAGGCATATGTAAAGAACAAAGGAATTGAAAATATGTGTAAAGCACATTGGGGTTCGCAATGTTGGTCTAACACGGTCAGGTTAGCGTACATAAAGAATTGCTAACTTCCATATGCGTTATAGAAATATTAAATGTAAAGTATTAAAAAAAATTAATAAAAATTAGGAAAAACTTATTATAGGTACTGTAAAAAATATAGATATATAGACTATGGATTACTTAGAATATTCTGCAGTATAATATTTAATAATTTTTATTAATATTTTTTTAATTTTGATATATTTGGTTAGCACATATTGGGTTTCTCTCATGTGCAAATGTTTTACTTGCAACTGTTAATATGCACGCTACCCAATGGGGGAGCAAAAAGCTTTAATCTAGCCAAGGTTATGCTTGAGCGAAAGTGCTAAATAATCTAGGGATAATTTGGAAAGTTGTTTAAAATTGTATGCTCTATCTGAATCATTAAAAATGTTTGATTTTGGGCGTGTCTGAGCAACGGCCATGACCGGTTGCAAAAATCAAGAACTCCAGATTTCAGACTGATAATCCGCCAGTTATCCACTAATCTATCAAACATCTATACTATCTTTTGCTGGAGACTCATATCAGAAGTTTCACTGATCTGTTAACATTGATAATTTTTTTCCAAATTGCCTAAATAGAAAGTCTGAATTGGACCATTGAAGTTCGATGCGGCCGCCTACTCTGACAACATACATTACCGGGTTAAGCAAGCTATGCTATACTGCTGTAATACGAGATGACTGCCAACAAGGAGGAAGATCTATTATACATACACGCTTGCCTGAAAGAATTTGAACTTAAGCTTCAAACCACATTTTATGGTCTTATCGCTACTCTGAGAAATACTATTGAGCAACATGTGTCGCCTGGCAATGCAGAGTCCAAAGACATAACCTCAATGAAGCCCAATGAGCCTCTAATACTAAAAAGAAAAAAAATCCCACACCAAGGAGACATTCTTTATTTGCTATTGTCAGTGGGCGGTCATACCAACCATGTGGTCCATTGAGAAAGGATGCAGCAGGTCCTCACAAGTGGGAAGCTGAGTCTCTACTCGTCCAGATGAAAACCCCCACTAGCAATAAATTAGCGAAGTTGCCAGTAATGCCTTGGTCGGAGCAAGTGAGAATACCAACACCGGAACTTGACCTCATCGCTAACGGCTTTCATGATGATTCAAAGCAGCTCACTGACGCTCTACTCTTAAATAATGAAGCATCTCCTGTTGCAATGGCCGGGAAGACAACAGATCGATTTACCCTTACAAGCATACAGCTATTACGGCAGAACCAACAGCGAGCTGGATATTTGCACTTATGCTCTCACAAGACGGTCGGAATTGGATGAGGTACTAGGACACATTACAGAGTGAGAGATTTCAACTCTCAATGTATTGGAGTGCTTTTCCTAACAATTACAAGGTTATGTTTTTTCTAGAAGACTTTTCTAAATGTTTGACTTTAATGTTAACAAGCCTGACTGAAATCAAAGACTTATTTATTTATTTATTATTATTTATTATTTATTTGTTTCTTAATACTTTTGCTTAAGGTCTATAGAACTCTACATGTGATTAATGTATATACCTTTGATTGATTGTTACACTATATTTTGTTCATAGCTTTTTAGTAACACGCAGGTGACTTTAGTGAGCAATCTGACAAAGTAGAATCCATGCAGCAATTTCACCTAAAAGTCTTATCCACTAAAGACATTGAAGCTCCTAAACAATTAATGGTTATAGAACTGCTGGTTTGTCTCCCCTTATTGCAGTAACTAATAACTATCTCCTCACTACACCCTGCCTGGTCTATAAGGGGAATGATTTGCAATAATTCCCTTCTCTTAGCACAACACATTCATGACACATTGCTCCTAAATATATTACCTTAAGTAAAGTCTCCTCCTAAGCTTAATACTTTTGCTTAAGGTCTATGGAACTTTACATGTGCTCAAAATTTATATTATTAAATGATTGTGTAAATATATAATGTTCATAACTTTTCAGTAACACGCAGGTTACTTTAGTGAGCAATCTGACATAGTAAAACTCATGCAGCAATTTCATCTAAAAGACTTATCCACTTAAGACATTTAAGGTCCTACACGATTAAAGGGACACTGAACCCAAATTTTTCTTTTGTGATTCAGATAGTGCATGCAATTTTAAACAACTTTCTAATTTACTCCTATTATCATTTTTTCTTTGTTCTCTTGCTTTCTTTATTTGAAAAAGAAGGCATCTAAGCTATTTTTTTGTTCAGAACCATGGAAAGCACTTGTTTATTGGTAGGTAAATTTAAAAACCAATCAGCAAGAACAACACAGTGGCCCCTAATTATCAAGCCGTCAACCGCAAATACGCTGGAATTTCGCAGCGTAATTGTGGCGAGCGAGCCTGATTTCCCTTAGTTATCAAACCCTACAGTCCGGCAAAAGTAGAAATCTGTGACGTAACATACGATCCGCCGGTTTCAGTCCGACACAGATCGATGCTTACATCACTACAGATGTTCTGAATGCAAATTCAGCACTCTCTGACTACTTTTGCTAGTCAACAAATATCTACCAGGTACGCTTGGCACTATTCCGGCCAAGCATACCTGGTTTTCAATTTGCCGCCCTGGAGGTGGCGAATGCCATAGGAATCAATGGGAGTCTGAAAGCAGCAAGGCTCATGTTTGCTGCTGCCCAATATCCCATTGATTCCTATGGGAGAATAAAAGTTTCGTTTACACCTAACAACCTAATATGTACCCCGAGTCTAAACACCCCTAATCTGCAGCCCCTGACACTGCCGCCACCTACATTATACTTATTAACCCCTAATCTGCCACCCCAACACCGCCGCCACCTACATTATACTTATTAACCCCTAATCTGCCGTCCCCAACTTCGCTGCCACTATATTAAATGTATTAACCCCTAAACCTAAGTCTAACCCTAACACCCCCTAACTTAAATATAATTTAAATAAATCTAAATAAAATTCCTATCATTACCTAAATTATTCCTATTTAAAACTAAATGCTTACCTGTAAAATAAACCCTAAGCTAGCTACAATATAACTAATAGTTATATTATATGTAGCTTACAATACACACTGGGAACAGCAACTTCTGGAGTAAGTGCTCGTGAAAACTGGGAATCTGCCTATTCCCCCAATTCACATAAAGCAACAACAAATGTCCACAGCACTTATTGATTTCTTATAATCTTTATTCCAAAACCATAGAAAAAGCTTTTTCTATGGTTTTGGAATAAAGATTATAAGAAATCAATAAGTGCTGTGGACATTTGTTGTTGCATTATATCTAGATTAGGGTTTATTTTTATTTTACATGTAAGTTTGTATTTATTTTAACTAGGTAGAATAGTTACTAAATAGTTGTTAACTATTTAATAACTACCTAGCTAAAATAAATACAAATTGACCTGTAAAATAAAACCTAACCTAAGTTACCCTAACACTACACTACAATTAAATAAATTACCTAAATTAAATACAATTAACTAAATTATATACAATTATCTAAAGTACAAAAAAAAACCAAAAAACACTAAATTACAGAAAATAAAAAACTAATTACAAGATTTTTAAACTAATTACACCTAATCTAATAGCCCTATCAAAATAAAAAAGCCCCCCCCCCCAAAAAAAAAAAAAACCTAGCCTAAACTAAACTACCAATAGCCCTTAAAAGGGCCTTTTGCGGGGCATTGCCCCAAAGTAATCAGCTCTTTTACCTGAAAAAACATACAAACACCCCCCCAACAGTAAAACCCACCACCCACACAACCAACCCCACAAATAAAATACTAACTAAAAAAAACTAAGCTCCCCAAGAACGTATTCAGGTCCGCTGCAGCGATGTTAGGCGAACGTAGGCGAGCGTATTGGTGCTGTCGAATGCAAGTAAGTTGACGGCTTGATAAGTAGGCATCAGTGTGTTCACCAAAAATGGGCCGGCATCTAAACTTACATTCTTGCATTTCAAATAAAGATACCAAGAGATTGAAAAGAATTTGATAATTAGAGTAAATTAGAAAGTTGCTTAAAATTGCATGCTCTATCTGAATCATGATAGAAAAAAATTGGGTTCAGTGTCCCTTTAAGGGTTATAGAACTGCTGGTTTATTTCCCCTTATGGCAGTAACTAATAACTATCTCCTCACTACATCCTGCCTGACCTACCAAGGGAATGATTTACAATAGTTCCCTTCTCTTAGTACAACTTCATACCACATTGCTCCTAGATATTCCTTTAGTAAAGTCACCTTCTAAGCTCAATCTTATATTTACTCCCAGGTTCTTCCCAAATAGACAATAGATAGAGGATGCTCACTTATTATACACTGGCCCCTAGACATTCTTAGTATTGTACCATCACTAATAACCTGGTTATTGTGTAGCTCTATATGTATTAACACTAAGATCTCAAGTGGACCTGAGTACTATGCTCAGTTGAATTGTTGGTATTTAAGGTACTTTCCACACTAGCCAATCTTCCTCCTTATGCTATGTTCTCCATTTTTCTTTTCATTTGTAATTTCTCGGTCTGCTAAATATTCATATTATGTTCTTCCCCAGTATATCAGTCAGCTAGATGTATATATTTTGACATTCCTTAGTATATCAGTCAGCTAAACACTTATATTTTCAATTATTACAATGACCCAAGAGTGGCCTCGTAGTAGCTACCATTCAACATTCCTGTAATGATTCCATAGCTCCACGAGTGGCCTACTAAGTAGATGCCTTAACTTTAGAATATATTTGAAAATGGAGGTTTCATTTTTATTTGTCCAATCTTGACACAGGTATTTTAGAGATATATTACCATCTAAGATGTCTTAGGCTAAACAGTTAGTGTGTAAATAAATATTTTCCTACTGGTACCCCTAAAACTACTAATTATGCTCTATCAATCTGATGGGAGTATGAAACTGAACACTGCATATACACAATTATGACTTTGCCTTTAGTAACTCAGATTTTGTAATTAAGCTTTATACTTCTATCTGCAATGCTTTAATCAGGGCATGACCTGTATGTTTATTGTTATTGTTATTGGACATGTTTTGTATGATGTCATCCATAAAAACCTCAATAAAAGAATAAACATTTTTTTTTGTTGGTTTCATGACCCTTTAAACTACAAAAACAGTTAAATATAAAATACATTACATTTTTTTCTACCCATAATTAAACATTTATAGTACAATCCCAAGGTGTTTGATTTCCTTTAAACCGCAATTCTAAACTTAATTTTAAGTCCTTAACTCTATTACTATCTTAAGCTCTAGTCCCAACTAAATACAACAAAGACTCCTGGAAGAAATGGTTTTGAATTTAATGAATGGTTTTTACAATTGTTTTTTTATTGTATTTGTTTGGACAAAAAATGCAAGCATTTTTTTTTTACATAATACAAAAATATCTGATTAGAAAATGTGTTCAAAATATTGCTTTATTCTATTTTTTTTTTAATATTCATGTGTATAGTTAATGAAGTACAATTTAATTACACTATTGCTTAGTTCATTAAATATTCATTTGGGATCACATCCCAGAGGTCACAATAAAATCCTTATATATATCCCAGATCCTTCACAGCATAAGACTAGCAATGCAAATACATGGATTAACAGGTCAGTCTCTGCAGTAACAGACTTCACACAATGCATTAATATTTAATATACAGTGTATGTAGCAAATATAAGATTTAGAGATGTTTACAAAGAACATATTTTATTTCTTAACCTCTTAAGGACCGGGCATTTCAGACTAAAACTTCCCCAAAAGACCAGAGCATTTTTGCCATCACTCAATATACGTACAGGGTACAGCGCTGTTCGTTAAGGGGATTCATTTAACATTTTATTTACAGAAAATTACTTTTAACAGTACCCTGTATATAAATGATACCATTTATCTATTTATTTATCAGCAGCTAGCTCCCAGTAGTGAATTGTTGTAAATTAGATACTAGGGGGCCTATTTAACAAATGTCTGTCCGACATGATCCGATCAGCGGATCAGGTCCGCCAGACCTCGCTGAATGCGGAGAGCAATATGCTCTCCGCATTCAGCATTGCACCAGCAGCTCTTGTGAACTTCTGGTGCAACTCCGCCCCCTGCAGATTCACGGCCAATCGGCCGCCAGCAGGGGGTGTCAATCAACCCAATCCTATTGGATCGGGTTGATTTCACGTGATCTCTGTCCGCCTCCTCAGAGCAGGTGGACAGGTTATGGAGCAGTGGTCTTTATACCGCTGTTTCATAACTGGTGTTTCTGGCGAGTCTGAAGGCTCGCCACAAACACGGGTCTTCAAGCTCCATACGGAACTTGATAGATAGGCCTCTAGGAGTAAACTGGAACATTGTTTAATATTGTATGTTCTATCTGATCCACGCTAACTTAATTTTGACATTAATTTGGTATAATTTATATCCTACAATTTGCATCCTATATTAAATAATCCTTATATATTAATAATAATTATCAGCAAAAAAGATATTTATAATTTTTAAAGGGATATGAAACCCAAATGTTTCTTTTATGTTTCAAATAGAGCAGCAATTTTAAACAACTTTCTAATTTAGTTCTATTATCAATTTTTCTTTGTTTTATTGGTATATTTTGTTAAAAAGCAAGGATATTCGCTCAGGAGCGTGCATGTTTCTGGAGCAGTATATGACAGTAGTTTTGCAAGAATGTTATCCATTAGCAAGAGCACTAGAGGGCAGCACTATTCCCTGTCATGTAGTTCTCCAGTAACCTACTTAGGTATCCCTTCAACACAGCAAATTTGATAATAGAAGTAAATTGGAAACTTTTTTAATAATTTTATGTTCTGTCTGAAGCCCAAAATAAAAAGTTTGGGTTATAGCTTATCACATTCCGAATGTCTAGCCATGTGTCCGTCTGTTTTTTTCACATATCTCCTTGCTCATCAGTAAATACATCCAGTCACTAGAAATCCATACAAAACGTGCTTATACAGTTAGGGGTAGATTTAAGAAGCAGCTCTGAGGTGGCGGACAGAAATCTACCCGATCGAATATGATTGGATTGATTGACACCCCCTGCTAGTGACCGATTGGCCGTGAATCTGCAGGGGGCAGTATTGCACCAGCAGTTCACGTGTATGCTGTCGGCATTTATTGATGTGCAGCAGATATGATACGCTACATCGTATCTTGTCCGTCCGCACAATAGTAAATTGACCCCTAAGAGTTAGGTAATAAGACATAAAGAACAAATATCATTCACAAGGATTCTTAAAATGTAAGACGAGGAAGAAGTGCAGGCACTACTGGAGATTCCATAAAACCATAATACTTTATTTGAACAGCATTAAAAAAGGTGAACAGCTACAAGCGCTGTGTAAAGTGCATAAAATAAATGAATAAGAGTCCCGTGAGGACTCGAAACTAGTCAGACAAGTCTTGTGTCTTACTTCCCCTGCCCTGCCTCATACCGGTTTGTACCTTTTTTTATGCACTTTACACAGCGCTTGTAGCTGTTCACCTTTTTTAATGCTGTTCAAATAAAGTATTATGGTTTTATGGAATCTCCAGTAGTGCCTGCACTTCTTCCTCGTCTTGCATCTCTATAGTGGCTAGGTTTCGCCACTGCTACGGCACTCCGTTGGCTCTCTATGGATAAATTACACTGAACCGGCGTCACTTCCGGTTTCCTCGCCAGGTCCGCAGTTGCTGCCAGGAACGCCGCTCTCCTGTGTCTTAGATTCTTAAAATGTATTCATTATTGTTTTTTGTCTTCTCTTCAGAAAACAGTACCCATGAGAATGTAGAAAACAGAACATTAATGAATGAATTCCACCTCATATCATTTATTATTTCAGCAAAAGTGCAAATTGTTTTATTTACTTTCGTTTTATTCATGTATTTGCTGGCTGTGTTTGGAAATTTGCTTATTTCAACACTTGTATGTTTGGTATCACGGTTGCACACACCAATGTATTTCTTCCTGTGCAACCTCTCAGTCCAGGATATCGGGTATGTCTCTACTGTTTTACCAAAATTGTTGACCATCACGATCACAGGTGACCATAGAATCTATTACTCTAGTTGTATTATACAGATATTTATATTTTTATTGTGCATGGGTACAGAATTCTTTCTGTTAACCTCTATGGCTTACGACCGATATGTGGCTATTTGTATTCCTCTGCTATATTCCAGCATTGTGAACAAACAAACGTGTGCTCTGCTTGCCGCTACATCATGGCTAATTGCCACTCTCAGTGCATCAGTGTTCACTTTTCTTATGTCTAATTTATCTTTCTGCAATGTGAAAGAAGTCAATCATTTCTTTTGTGATGTCCAAACTTTGCTGAAGATCACCTGCAGTGACATTAGTAGCGTTGCTATTTACATAAAGGTGAGTTCTGTATTGTTGGGTTGGTTTCCTTTCATACTAATTATGTTGTCATATATAGGTATCATAAATACCATACTAAAGATCAAAACCTCAGTAGGAAGACTCAAGTCCTTCTCCAGCTGTTCCTCCCACCTTGTGGTTGTTATTCTATTCTATGGGACAAGTCTGAGTATGAACACAAGTTTTGAGAAGTCCCAGGAAATTGGTAAATTTCTTTCCATGCTATACATTGGGGTGGTCCCTTTGCTGAATCCTCTAGTGTATAGTTTAAAAAACAGAGAGGTGTTGAAAGCCATCAAGACATGCTTGAACAAAATACTTAAGGATTAGTATGTAATCGCTATAGCAGTGATGAAATTGGAATGTCAATGGTGATTCTCATTATATTCCAAGTTCTAATTTTTTTACATGATAAGATTGTACCAACATTTTCAAATATGTAACCAGTGGAATTTCTTAGAGGATATAGTACTCAACATTCCTTGCATTAACACCCCAAAGAAAGACTAAAAACAGCATGGGAACTTCCAATGGGCAGGTCAGTAATGTAGCAAATATTTTCTTCTAAAAGCTACCTGTTAGTATCTGAGCTGTTTTGCCTTGGCAAGTGTACCTGCCCTGTCCACAGTTGCATAGTTGGGTCGAAAAAAGTAATCCAGATTATTTACCAGAGGCACAAACCCCTACGAGTCCGGCCATCTCCCTAGGACAAATGGAGTGGTGGCAATTGTGTAGCATAATTAGCAGTTTCAGAAGCAGAAAAGAAATGGCATAAAAGACGCATGTAACAGATAACTTTAAAATATATTGCTACTGGACCAGATCCAAAAATAATAGACAACAATAAGAAGAGTGCTGAGTACTGAAATAGCCACCATTATCCCTGGACATGTATAACAAACCACATGATTTAATACAAAGGCTGAAAACATAAATATAATGCAAGCTTGGAAGTAAATTCTGTAACCCCAAATAAAAGGAGTTTAATGGTTTAACTGTTACCTTGCTGGCATTCTGGACCTACTAGTACTAATACAAAGATGGGGAATCCTGCACTTCATTATTTCATACATGAAGTTGCCCAAAAGAGTGCCAATTCTATTTCATGTTTGAAACAATTACACCTCACATAAACATTTTTACTCCGAATGTGAGTTTACATAGTTCTGTTTCGTTTATAAATGGAAAGTTTGCTAAAGAACACCGTTTTTTTTTACATGACCATATACTGACATTGAGTTTAGATATTTCTGTGCATGTGCTTGGGTCCACATTTTTCATTACAATGGTATGCATTGTTTATTGTTTGAACTGATGCATCATGTGATCAAGTCACATTCAATATTTGTCATTGGAATTTATATATATGGAACTTTATTAAAGGGACAGTCAACACCAGAATGTTTGATGTTTTAAAAGATAGATAATTCCTTAATTACCCATTCCCCAGTTTTGCATAACCAACACAGTTATATTAATACACGTTTTACCTCTTTGATTACCTTGTATTTAAGCCTCTGCATACTGCCCCCTTATCTCAGTGCTTTTGACAGACTCTTTGGTAAATTTACGTGCATGAGCTCAATGTTATCTATATAAAACACATGAACTAACACCCTCTAGTGGTGAAAAACTGTCAAATGAAGAGGCGGCCTTCAAGGTCTAAGAAATTAGCATATGAACCTCCTAGGTTTAGCTTTCAACTAAGAATACCAAGAGAACAAAGCAAAATTGATGATAAAGTAATATGGAAAGTTGTTTAAAATGACATGCCCTATTTGAATCATGAAAGGTTTTTTTGGGACTTGACTGTCCCTTTAAGTTCAATCTTAATCAAAAGCTTACTACAGAATACAACTTCTTTACAGTGCCATCTACTAACATAACAAAAGAAATTCCACCCTCTAAATTCCATACCTCATATCCGTAAACACTTCCGATTTTAAAGAAAAGATGAAGAAGATTTATTTCCCTGGTCTTTGGGTCTTATTGTAACAGCTGGTATGTGGCTTGTTAATGAACTTTACTGTTGTGGGTGAACAATCTATTTAATATGCTTGTTGACATTTGATAAGGAGATTGCATAGTTGACCCTTTGTATGCTGAGACTCAGGCAACCTTCTTGCAATGCGTTAGATTATGAGTGGAGCACTAACTGTTGCATGCAAACTATCGCCTAGATTACGAGTCTTGCGTTAGCCTTAAAAAGCAGTGTTGAGGGGTCCCAATGCTGCTTTTTAACGCCCGCTGGTATTACAAGTCTGGCAGGTACAGGTGTACCGCTCACTTTTTTCCGCGATGTTAGCATACCACAAATCCCCTTACGTCAATTGCGTATCCTATCTTTTCAATGGGATATTCCTAACGCCAGTATTACGATTGCTGGAAAAAGTGAGCGGTACACCGTCTCCTGTCAAGACTCCTACAGCATTTAAAAGTCAGTAGTTAAGAATTTTATGGGCTAACGCCGTAAAATAAAACTCTTAACTAAAGTGTTAAGAAGTATACTAACACCCATAAACTACCTATTAACCCCTAAACAGAGGTCCCCCACATCTCAAACACTAAAATAAAATTATTTAACCCCTAATCTGCCGACCGGACATCGCCGCCATTTAAATAAATGTATTAACCCCTAAAGCACTGCACTCCCGCCTAGCAAACACTAGTTAAATTTGATTAACCCCTAATCTGCCGTCCCTAACATCGCCGCCACCTACCTACATTTAATAACCCCTAATCTGCCACCCCCAACTTCGCCGCCACTATGCTAAAGTTATTAACCCCTAAATCTAAGTCTAACCCTAACCCCCCTAACTTAAATATAATTTAAATAAAACTAAATAAAATTACTTCAATTAAATAAATGAATCCTATTTAAAACTAAATACTTACCTATAAAATAAACCATAAGATAGCTACAATATAACTAATAATTACATTGTAGCCATCTTAGGGTTTACTTTTGTTTTACAGGCAACTTTGTATTTATTTTAACTAGGTAGAATAGTTATTAAATAGTTATTAATTATTTAATAACTACCTAGCTAAAATAAATACAAAAGTACCTGTAAAATAAACCCTAACCTAAGTTACAATTACATCTAACACTACACTATAATTAAATTAATTCCCTAAACTAACTACAATTAATTACAATTAAATTAAATAAACTAAATTACGAAAAAACCACTAAATTACAGAAATAAAAAAGAAATTACAAATTTTTAAACTAATTACACCTAATCTAATCCCCCTAATAAAATAAAAAAGCCCCCCAAAATAATAAAAATCCCTACCCTATACTAAATTACAAATAGCCCTTAAAAGGGCCTTTTGCAGGGCATTGCCCCAAAGTAATCAGCTCTTTTACCTGTAAAAAAAAATACAATACCCCCCAACATTAAAACCCACCACCCACACACCCAACTCTACTCTAAAACCCACCCAATCCCCCCTTAAAAAACCTAACACTACCCCCTGAAGATCACCCTACCTTGAGCCGTCATCACCCAGCCGGGAACAAGTGGTCCTCCAGAGGGGCAGAAGTCTTCATCCTATCCGGCCAGAAGAGGACATCCAGACGGGCACAAGTCTTCATCCAGGCGGCATCTACTATCTTCTTCCATCCGGAGCGGGTCCATCTTGAAGACATCCGACATGGAGCATCCTCTTCCATCCGACGGCGACTGAAGGATGAAGGTTCCTTTAAGTGACGTCATCCAAGATGGCGTCCTTTGAATTCCGATTGGCTGATAGAATCCTATCAGCTAATCAGAATTAAGGTAGGAAAAATCCTATTGGCTGATACAATCAGCCAATAGAATTGAGCTCACATTCTATTGGCTGATTGGAACAGCCAATAGAATGCGAGGTCAATCCTATTGGCTGATTGGATCAGCCAATCAGATTGAACTTCAATCCGATTGGTTGATTGCATCAGCCAATAGGAATTTTCCTACCTTAATTCCGACTGGCTGATAGGATTCTATCAGCCAATCGGAATTCAAGGGACGCCATCTTGGATGATGTCACTTAAAGGAACCTTCATCCTTCAGTCGCCGTCGGATGGAAGAGGATGCTCCGCGTTGGATGTCTTCAAGATGGACCTGCTCTGCTCCGGATGGAAGAAGATAGAAGATGCTGCCTGGGTGAAGACTTGTGCCCATCTGGATGTCCTCTTCTGGCCGGATAGGTGAAGACTTCTGCCCCTCTGGAGGACCACTTGTGACCGGCTGGGTGAAGATGGCTCAAGGTAGGGTGATCTTCAGGGGGTTAGTGCTAGGTTTTTTTAAAGGGGATTGGGTGGGTTTTAAAGTAGGGTTGGGTGTGTGGGTGGTGGGTTTTAATGTTGGGGGGTATTGTATTTTTTTTTACAGGTAAAAGAGCTGATTACTTTGGGGCAATGTCCGCAAAAGGTCATTTTAAGGGCTATTTGTAATTTAGTATAAGGTAGGGATTTTTTTTTATTTTGGGGGGCTTTTTTATTTTATTAAGGGGATTAGATTAGGTGTAATTAGTTTAAAAATATGTAATTTCTTTTTAATTTTCTGTAATTTAGTGTTTGTTGTTTTTCATACTTTTGTTTATTTAATTTAATTGTATTTAATTGTAGCTAGTTTAGGCAATTAATTTAATTATAGTGTAGTGTTAGGTGTAATTGTAACTTAGGTTAGGATTTATTTTACAGGTACTTTTGTATTTATTTTAGCTAGGTAGTTATTAAATAGTTAATAACTATTTAATAACTAGTGTACCTAGTTAAAATAAATACAAAGTTGCCTGTAAAATAAAAATAAACCCTGAGATAGCTACAATGTAACTATTAGTTATATTGTAGCTATCTTAGGGTTTATTTTATTGGTAAGTAGTTAGTTAGGATTAGACTTAGGTTTAGAGGTTAATAACTTTATTATAGTGGTGGCGAGTGGTGACATTGGGGGCAGCAGATTAGGGATTAATAAGTGTAGTTAGGTTGCGGCGACATTGGGGGTGGCAGATTAGGGGTTAATAAATATAGGTGTCTGCGATGTTAGAGGCAGCAGATTATGGGTTCATAGATATAATGTAGGTGGCGGCGGTGTCCGGAGCGGAAGATTAGGGGTTAAAAATATAATGCAGGTGGCGACAATGTCGGGGGCGGCAGATTAGGGGTTAATAAGTGTAATATTAGGGGTGTTTAGACTCGGGGTTCATGTTAGGGTGTTAGGTGCAGACATAAAAAGTATTTCCCCATAGGAAACAATGGGGCTGCGTTAGGAGCTAAACGCTGCTTTTTTGCTGGTGTTAGGATTTTTTTCAGCCGAATCTGCCCCATTGTTTCCTATGGGGAAATCGAGCACGAGCACGTTCAGCCAGCTTACCGCTACTGTAAGCAACGCTGGTATTACAGTGAGATGTGGCGCTAAATTTTGCTCAACTCTCACTTTTCTGAGGCTAACGCTGGCTTGCAGAAAACTCGTAATACCAGCGTTGTCTTAAGTGAGCGGTGAGAAAAAAAGGCTTGTTAGCACCGCACACCATTACAGACAAAAACTCATAATCTAGCCGTATATTATTTTGTTTGGGCTTTTTGTGCACAACAGAAATAGTGCACATATTACAAGTTGAAAGCAAACACATTCCCTCAAGCGCAATCGTGATTTATGCTCATCGGGTTAGCACGACTTGGGAGCTTGTGTAAAGGGTGGGGGAAGAAAAAAAATGGCATTAATTTCAACATAAATACACTTAAAAATACAGTTGCACTCATATAATCACTATCTGATAAAAAAGTATTTAAAAAAATAATACGAATTACAAGGGCTCAAAGATACATGGTATAAGGTTTTTGGAAAAAAAAAAAGAGCTGCAAAGGGCTTTAATATATATATTAGACATGTGCGATTCGGTTCAGCCCGAATCGAAATTTGGACGAATTTGTTCGAATTCGGAGATTCGGATCGATTCGAATTTCCGAATTGCGGTAGTTCTGAATCTACTGAATAAATCCGAATTGATTCGAATTTATTTGGTAGATTCGGATGGATTCGGATGGCTGTGTATTACACTAGTATACTAGTGTAATACACAGCACATCCCACTTTACAGTGACCGAATTTCCGAAAATCCGAATCGATTCGAACCGAATTGAACTGAACCGAAACGAATGCGAACCGAATTTTTTCGAATCCGAAAGAATCCGAATGAATCCGAAATGAATTCATTCGATTTCTTCTGAATTCGAATTGATCCGAACCGATCCGAACCGAAATTCGAATCGGTCTGAATCGATCTGAACCGAACCGAATTTTTTGTGGCTGCACATGTCTAATATATATATATACAAAAAAAAGAATTCTGAGAGAACTAAGCACATTTGATGGTAAAATTAAATTGCAAAGTTGTTTAAAATTGCATGTCCTATCGGAATCATGCAGTTAATAAACTGTGCTTTTTTTGTAAAAAAAAAAAAAAAATGGGTGCCATTACCTAAATTTAAAAGGTGTTGGAACTCATTGATTATTGATTCATATATTGTACACATGTATAATAATTTTTATTCATATTTTTTTTTTTTTTTAATATTTTTTTTTTATTATTAATAAGGTTCAGGAAAATAATAACATACAATGCTTTGCAAGACAAGTAATAGAGCTTCACACATGTTACAGATGATTTTATGAAGTGAGGTACAATAAGAGTAGTTGGTCAGACGGTTAAGACAAAGCTCTATACATGCACTGAACCTTTCTTTAACTTTTTTATAATGAACTATACACACATTAGGTGGCCGGTGAGTCACCTTTGGACTCATTAGGCCAAAAGCATTTGGAATATGCACCGATATAGTCGAACATATTTGGAGAGAACAACCTCAGAGTAAATAGGAATGCAAGAGAGAGAGGAAAGAGAGGAAGAGGGGAGAGAAAAAAAAAAAAAAAGAAGACGTGTAGGGCCTAAAGCTGTCGCTCCCACTCGCTACCTAGTAACAGAAACAGTTCAGATGCTTCCATATTTCCCAGATTCCTGAATGCAGAAAGATTTTATTGCGCTGAGTGAAAATTGGGCCCTCCATTATTTCTAGATAGGACATAGTTTTAACTACTTCCCCCCATGTGGGTGGTGCCTGCGGCCTCCATAATCTCGCTCTGGCTAGTTTGGCTGAGGTAAGTATATAAACAGAGAGTAAGGCCTCTGGGGCTGTGGCTGTATCTATGTTTAGGTGTAATAGGGCTTCTAAGCGAGGGAGTAGATTCCTGCATTCATATTTTTAATATTTTATATTTAATATTTCAATAACGTACATTGAAGTCAGCAATTCTTCATGTGTGTTAACCCAACCACTTTAAACCTAAATTGCAAACCCTGATGAACATCATCCATATTTTACATTCCTTATGTCCTTCACATTCACCTAGATTACGAGTTTTGCGCTATAGAGGTTGAGAAATGAATGCAACAAAAGTGGCTTTATTTCCCCTTCCATATCGCTGCCATTACGAGTTTTGAAAATGACGCATTGTGCGTGTGATATGGTTGCGATGAGTTCCATGCCGCACAAAATCCAACCGCTGCTTTGACATACTCGTGCATGCTTTCCCCATAGACATCTATGGGGAGAAAGTGTTAGAAAAAAAACCTTACACCCTCAATCGCGGAATGAAAAGCTCTGTAACGCAACCCCATTGGGGAAAAAAAAAAATCTATGGGGAAAAAAAAGTTACATTTAAACCTAACACCCTAACATAAACCCAAAGTCTAAACACCCCTAATCTGCTGCCACCCACATCGCCGACACCTACATACATTTATTAACCCATAATCTGCAGCTCCCGACATTGCCACCACCAAAATAAATCTATTAACCTCTAATCTGCCGCTCCCGATATCACGGCCACTAAACTAAAGTTTTTAACCCCTATTCCCCCACACCCCAACATCACCCACACTATAATAATAATAATAGATATTAACCACTATTCCTCCACTCCACGACATCGCCGCCACTAAATACAGTTATTAACCCATAAAACTCTTGCCTCCCACATCACTGTCACTAAATAAACCTAATAACCCCTAAACCTAACACCCCCTAACTTTAAATTAAAATTACAAGATCCCTATCTTAAAATAAATAAAAACTTACCTGTGAAAAAAAAAACTAAGTTTAAACTATAAATTAAACTAACGTTACTATTATACTAAAATTAAAATAACTATCAATTAAATAGATTTAATTACTCATTAAAAAAACCTAACACTACTAAAAAAAAATTAAATCTACAGTTACAAAAAAAATTAAAATACTAAAATTACAAAAATAAAAAAATATTTAATTACGAAAAATAACAAACAAAATTATTCAAAATAAAAATAATTACACCAAATCTAATAGTCCTATCGGAAAAAAAGCCCTCCAAAAATAAAAAAAAACCTAGCCTACAATATACTACCAATAGACCTTTAAAAGGGCCTTTGTAAGGCATTGTCCTAAAGAAATCAGCTCTTTCACCTGAAAATAAATACAAAGACCCCCCAACATTAAAAACCCACCACCTAACCAACCCCCCAAAATAAAAAACCTAACTCTAAAAAAAAACCTAAGCTACCAATTGCACCCCAAAGGGCATTTGTATGGGCATTGCCCTTAAAAGGGCATTCAGCTCTTTTAAGACAAGCCCGAACCCTAATCTAAAAAAAAAACACCCCTCAAAAAAAACTAACACTAACCCCCAACGATCCACTTACAGTTTTTGAAATACAGACATCCATCCTCATCCAGGCGGCGAGAAGTCTTCATCCAGGCGGCGAGGTCTTCATCCGTCCAGGCGGCATCTTCTATCTTCATCCAGGGAGCATCTTCTATCTTCATCAAGGCAGCATCTTCTATCTTCATCCAGACAGCATCTTCTATCTTCATACCGGTGGCGCAGAGCGGCTCCATCCTGAAGACATCCAGTGTGGAGCATCCTCTTCATACGGTCGCCGCCGAATACTGAATCTTCAATGCAAGGGAGCCTTTTCAAAATGGCGTTCCATGCATTCCTATTGGCTGATTTGATTTTTTAAATTCAAATAAGCTAATAGGATGAGAGCTACTGAAATCCTATTGTCTGTTCAAATCAGCCAATAGGATGAGAGCTACTGAAATTCTATTGGCTATTCAAATCAACCAATAGAATTTAAGTAGGCGGATGTCTTCAGGATGGAGCCGCTCCACGCTGCCGGGATGAAAATAGGAAATGCCGCCTGGATGAAGATAGAAGATGCCGCCTGGATGGATGAAGACCTTGCCGCCTGGATGAAGACTTCTCACCACCTGGATGAGGATGGATGCCCGGACTTCAAAAATTGTAAGTCAGTATACAGGATTTATTTTTAAGCGTGTTTTTCTTGTATACTCAAAGGTCCAAAAATGGCCTCTAGCTTTGCTCTAACTTCTCCACCATTTTAGGTTTTTACAGTATTTATAGGTCCAATAGTGACTAGTTGAGTCATAGGGGGTTTAACAATATATTAACACTTACATTATACCTCCTCATATTATGATACAGCTTAACATAATTTTGGGGTACGAAAGAGGCTCTTTTTAGTACAAGGAGGAAGAAATTAGAGGTTTATATTTCTTCTTGCAGAGCAAGACAGGTATTATAATTCAGCTTATTGTGCTAGTAGTGAATATATAACCTACTTGAGAATTTATGTTTTACCCAATTTCGCTAATTGTATATTTAATGACATATGTATGTGCATATTGCTCTGCTTTATCTTTTGACTGTAACATCTGTATTTTATTCCTTAATAAAAAAATAAAAAAATAGGTACAGATGGAAAAATGTGAAGCTCTTCTAGACTTTGCCTCTATTATTCTACTGAGATAACTTCAGCTACAAAATGAAGATATCCCCTGCCCAGTAGAAAAGGCACACAGTATTTATATGGATATAGTATTGATATGTAGGCAGGTGAATCTATGTCTATCAAGGTTACTCAGCTAAAATTCCAAGAGTCACTCACTTTTTTTTCATTACTGGGTTGCTACTCACTTTCACTTTCTCTAAAGGTTGGCTGTATGCTCATGGATCTTATAAAAATCAATAGGTTTCATTAGAACTATGATACCACAACTGTATTTTCGAACATGGGCTGTTTTCTTGGTGATTTTGACTATTAAACTAGAAGATTATAGGTACAGTACGTATACAGATAGCAACTATAATGATAGCAGATTTGCCTTATTCTATACTAGAATACTGCAGGCCACCACTAAGTGGGAAGTTACTAAAATGAATATAATTTTGTTTATGGATGGCTTGAAAAGTAAGATAATATTTTGGATTGCAAGTGGGATTATCCCCCATTGAATTAAGAGCTATTCTTAAATATCTTAATAAGCAGAACATTAACACTGATTTTACAGATGGCTCAATTTAGCTGAAACTCAAACAAGGCTGGGTGGTTTAAGTAGTTTAGTGAAGAGAACCAGAGAAGTGCAAGTATTGTTTTGCAAAAAATTTCGCCTAGATTACGAGTCTTGCGTTAGCCTTAAAAATCAGCATTGAGAGGTCCCAACACTGCTTTTTAACGCCCGCTGATATTACGAGTCAGGCAGGTACAGGTGTACCGCTCACTTTTTTTCCGCGATTTTAGCATACCGCAAATCCCCTTACATCAATTGCGTATACTATCTTTTTAATGGGATTTTCCTAACGCCGGTATTATGATAGCTGGAAAAAGTGAGCGGTACACCCTCTCCTGGCAAGACTCCTACAGCATTTAAATGTCAGTAGTTAAGAGTTTTATGGGCTAACGCCGCAACATAAAACTCTTAACTAAAGTGCTAAAAAGTACACTAACACCCATAAACTACCTATTAACCCCTAAACCAAGCCCCCCTCCCCCACATCAGAAACACTTAAATTAAAAGTTTAACCCCTAATCTGCCGACCGGACATCACCACCACTTTAATAAATATATTAACCCCTAACCCACCGCACTCCCGCCTCGCAAACACTAGTTACATTTTATTAACCCCTAATCTGCCGTCCCTAACATCGCTGACACCTACCTACATTTATTAACCCCTAATCTGCCGACCCCCAACATCGCCGCTTCTATATTAAATTTATTAACCCCTAAATCTAAGTCTAACCCTAACCCTAACACCCCCCTAACTTAAATATATTTTAAATACATCTAAATAAATTTACTATAATTAACTAAATTATTCATATATAAAACTAAATATTTACCTGTAAAATAAACCCTAAGCTAGCTACAATATAACTAATAGTTACATTGTAGCTATCTCAGGGTTTATTTTTATTTTACAGGCAACTTTGTATTTATTTTAACTAGGTACAATAGTTATTAAATAGTTATTAACTATTGAATAACTACCTAGTTAAAATAAAGACAAATTTACCTGTAAAATAAACCCTAACCTAAGTTACAATTACACCTAACACTACACTATAATTAAATAAATTACCTAAAATACCTATATTAATTACAATTAAATTAAATAAACTAAATTACAAAAACATCAAACACTAAATTACAGAAAATAAAAAAGAAATTAAAATTTTTTAAACTAATTACACCTAATCTAATCCCCCTAATAAAATAAAAAAAGCCCCCCAAAATAAAAAAATTCCCTACCCTACACTAAATTACAAATAGCCCTTAAAAGGGCTTTTTGCGGGGCATTGTCCAAAGTAATCAGCTCTTTTACCTGTAAAACCCTACTCTAAAACCCAACCAATCCCCCCTTAATAAAGCCCAACACTACCCCCTTGAAGATCACCCTACCTTGAGCCGTCTTCACCCAGCCGGGCACAAGTGGTCCTCCAGATGGTCCGAAGTCTTCATCCTATCCGGCCAGAAGAGGACATCCAGACCGGCAGCAGTCTTCATCCAGGAAGCATCTTCTATCTTCTTCAATCCGGAGCGGAGCGGGTCCATCTTGAAGACATCCGACGTGGAGCATCCTCTTCCATCCGACGGTGACTGAAGAATGAAGGTTCCTTTAAGAGACGTCATCCAAGATGGCATCCCTTCAATTCGGATTGGCTGATTGAATCCTTTTATCTGTAAAAAAAAATACAAACAACCCCACAACAGTAAAACCCACCACCCACACAACCCCTGAAAAGGGCATTTGGATGGCATTGGCCATAAAAGGGTATTTAGCTTTTTTTTAGCCCAAAACCTAAGCTAAAAATAAAACCCACCCAATAAACCCATAAAAAAACCTAACACTAACCCCTGAAGATCCACTTACAGTTTTTGAAGACTGGACATCCAGCCTCAACGAAGCCAGGAGAAGTCTTCACCCAAGCAACAAGAAGTCCTCAATGAAGCTGGGAGAAATCTTCATCCAAGCAGCAAGAAGTGGTCTTCCAGGTGGGCAGAAGTCTTCATCCAGACGGCATCTTCTATCTTCATCCTTCTGACGTGGAGCGGCTCCATCTTCAAGACTCCGGCGCGGAGTATCCTCTTCTTTCGATGGTCGCTGAAGAATGAAGGTTCCTTTAAATGACGTCATCCAAGATAGAATTATTATAGAAAATTTATGTTTAATGCTTGTTAAATTTTCTAGCTTAATGCAAACATTTTATTTCGTATTCAGGGCTAGATTTAACACTATTTAACATTCCTGCTCGAGCGTTAACTGCGCTAAAGGTAAGCTTTTGTGCGTGCATCCGATTGTGCTCGTATTACAAGTTGAAAGTAAACTGTTTTCATTTGTGCGTTAACCCAATTTTTGTACAATATATATTTATACCTATATCTTTAAGCCCTTATAACTTTTTTTGTAATATTTATTTAATAATTTTACTGTGCTTTGTAATGTATTTTTGATGTGTTTTGTGACACTTTTTTTGTTATGCAAACCAAAGCTCTGTGGTCACGCTAACCCGATGCTCGTTAGCTTTAATTGCGCTCAATAGATCATTTTTATTTAACTTTAAATAGGAGCGAAAAACACAATGTGCACAAACACCTGCAATAAACCCCTTTCCGCTCATGTGTAACTGTTAACGCTCCATTAGTAATCTGGCCCTCAGTTAGGCCTAGATTTGGAGTTTGGCGGTAGCCGTGAAAACCAGCGTTAGAGGCTCCTAAAGCTGGTTTTAGGCTACCGCCGGTATTTGGAGTCAGTCAGGAAAGGGTCTAACGCTCACTTTTCAGCCGCGACTTTTCCATACCGCAGATCCCCTTACGTCAATTGCGTATCCTATCTTTTCAATGGGATCTTCCTAACTCCGGTATTCAGAGTCGTTTCTGAAGTGAGCGTTAGAAATCTAACGACAAAACTCCAGCCGCAGAAAAAAAGTCAGTAGTTAAGAGCTTTCTGGGCTAACGTCGGTTCATAAAGCTCTTAACTACTGTGCTCTAAAGTACACTAACACCCATAAACTACCTATGTACCCCTAAACCGAGGTAATCCCACATCGCCGCCACTCGATTACATTTTTTTAACCCCTAATCTGCCGACCGCCACCTACGTTATACTTATTTACCCCTAATCTGCTGCCCCTAACACCGCCGACCCCTATATTATATTTATTACCCCCTAACCTGCCCCCCACAACGTCGCCGCCAGCTACCTACAATAATTAACCCCTAATCTGCCGACCGCCACCTACGTTACACTTATGTACCCCTAATCTGCTGCCCCTAACACCGCCGACCCCTATATTATATTTATGAACCCCTAATCTGCCCCCCTCAACGTCGCCTCCACCTGCCTACACTTATTAACCCATAATCTGCTGAGTGGACCGCACCGCTATTATAATAAAGTTATTAACCCCTAATCCGCCTCACTAACCCTATAATTAATAGTATTAACCCCTAATCTGCCCTCCCTAACATGGCCGACACCTAACTTCAAACATTAACCCCTAATCTGCCGACTGGAGCTCACCGCTATTCTAATAAATGTATTAACCCCTAAAGCTAAGTCTAACCCTAACACCCCCCTAAGTTAAATATAATTTAAATCTAACAAAATAAATTAACTATTATTAAATAAAGTATTCCTATTTAAAGCTAAATACTTACCTGTAAAATAAACCCTAATATAGCTACAATATAAATTATAATTATATTGTAGCTATTTTAGGATTTATATTTATTTTACAGGTAACTTTGTATTTATTTTAACCAGGTACAATAGCTATTAAATAGTTAAGAACTATTTAATAGTTACCTAGTTAAAATAATTACAAAATTACCTGTAAAATAAATCCTAACCTAAGTTACAATTAAAACACTACACTATCAATAAAATAATTAAATACAATACCTACAATTATCTACAATTAAACCTAACACTACACTATCAATAAATGAATTAAATACAATATCTACAAATAAATACAATTAACCTCTTAAGGACATATGACGGAATTTTTCCGTCATAAAACAATTGAGCAAACTGAAAGCTGTGTCCTTAAAGGGTTAAATAAACTAACTAAAGTAAAAAAAATAAAAAAGAACTAAGTTACAAAAAATAAAAAAATATTTACAAACATTAGAAAAATATTACAATAATTTTAAACTAATTACACCTACTCTAAGCCCCCTAATAAAATAACAAAGACCCCCAAAATAAAAAAAATGCCCTACCCTATTCTAAATTACAAAAGTTCAAAGCTCTTTTACCTTACCAGCCCTGAACAGGGCCCTTTGCGGGGCATGCCCCAAGAAATTCAGCTCTTTTGTCTATAAAAAAACACATACAATACCCCCCCCCCAACATTACAACCCACCACCCACATACCCCTAATCTAACCCAAACCCCCCTTAAATAAACCTAACACTAAGCAACTGAAGATCTTCCTACCTTGTCTTCACTTCACCGGGTATCACACCGATCCGTCCTGGCTCCGATATCTTCATCCAACCCAAGCGGGGGCTAGACATCCACTGAAGAAGTCCAGAAGAGGGTCCAAAGTCTTCATCCTATCCGGGAAGGAGAGTAGATCCGGACCGGCAACCATCTTCTTCCAAGCGGCATCTTCTATCTTCATCCGATGAGGACCGGCTCCATCTTGAAGACCTCCACCGCGGACCCATCTTCTTCCGACGACGACTACCCGATGAATGAGGGTTCCTTTAAGGGACATCATCCAAGATGGCGTCCCTCGAATTCCGATTGGCTGATAAGATTCTATCAGCCAATCGGAATTAAGGTAGGAAAATTCTGATTGGCTGATGGAATCAGCCAATCAGAATCAAGTTCAATCCGATTGGCTGATCCGATCAGCCAATCAGATTGAGCTCGCATTCTATTGGTTGATCGGAACAGCCAATAGAATGCGAGCTCAATCAGATTGGCTGATTGAACTCTCAAACAGCCCCATTGTTTTCTATGGGGGAATCGTGCACAAGCACGTTTTTGAAGATGGCCGCTTCCGTAAGCAACTCTGGTATCGAGAGTTGCAGTGGCATTAAATATGCCTGTACGCTCCCTTTTTGGAGCCTAACGCAGCCATTCTGTGGACTCTCAATACCAGAGTTATTTTAAAGGTGCGGCCAGAAAAAAGCCAGCGTTAGCTACGCGGGTCGTTACCGACAAAACTCTAAATCTAGCCGTTAGAAAATATTAGTATAGAGTTACTGAGAATAACCTATTTATCAATCTGTCTGTTATAATGAGTATAAATACAAAAATACAAAAAATAAATGAAATCTAAATGTAACCATAACTAAACCCATTGGGACATATTTATCAAGCTTGATGCCCCGTGTTTCTGGCAAGCCTTCAGACTCACCGGAAACACAAGTTATGAAGCAGTGGTCTAAAGCCCACTGCTCCATAACCTGTCCACCTGCTCTGAGGCGGCAGACAGACATCAGCAGAAATCAACCCAATCGAATACGATCGGGCTGATTGACACCCCCTGCTAGCGGCTGATTGGCCGCGAACCTGCAAGGTGCAGCATTAACAATAACATTCACAATAACTGCTGGTGCAATGATAAATGCTGAGAGCGTATGATGTCGGCATTTATCGATGTGCAGTGGACATGATCCGCAATGTCATCGGCCCCATTGTCTGAGGAATCACTGCACTATTAAATATTTAGATTTGTTTTCTACAGAAATGTTGCTTACATTGAAATACTGCAGCATAGACAATTAAAAACCATACAAATATATAGAAAGGTGTGATGCATATCGGTTTCTATACAAATGTCAGGAAGAGCAGAAACTGAGAATAAGTTGCTGATAGATCGTATCGAACAAGATAATGTGAACTATCATTTTGTATTGAAATTCAATACTGCAACAAACCACAAGAGGTCCTCAGAGTCAACAATCAATTACATTTGTAAGAAACTTAAATGCAGGAAGATAATTCTCTGCTGTTCTTTTTCCATTTATATAGTAGACGAAATGTAAAGAATACCCCCTTAAAGAAATGTATTAAATAAAGAACACTAAGCCTAATACTGCCCTAAACATGTACTGAAGATTACTACAAAGGGAGGGAATCACCTCATATGTTTTAAGGTGTTATGCTGTGGGGCTGTTAGCATTTCGGGAATATCATGGGGACAAGAAGATCACAGATAGTAAAGCAATATAGTAAATAAAGATTTAATGCTGAAAGACTAAAATTAAATGACGCTACTAGTAAAAGCCTCACTGCTTTTTAAAAAGTTCTGATATACATTAAGAATCCCTAGCCATTAAGGATGAGGCTTCAGTTTGCATATCAAGGGCCCGATCCGATATGCAGCGTCACCCGCAAAAGCCAGCGACACCGAATTTTGCACGGGTTTGGTATCCTATATACGGCGTAACCTAGAAGTTACGCTTGTATATTTCTGCCTTCGCCCGTAGTTTTTTGGGCCATAGGCAGGTATACCAAACCCGCGCAGTTTGGTATCCAATATACAGCGTAAGGACTTACGTGGTGAAAATGGAGAAATCTTACTCCATTTTCACCTTGCCACAAAATCAGCCGTAGTAAGCCTTACGCTGTCTATTGGAGCCCCGTAACTCCCTAAACTACCTGTTAAATAAAACACCTAACGCATGCGCAATTTCTATCTACCTGTCAACCGCGATCCCCTGCCGCAATCCCTAATAAAGTAATTAACTCCTAAACTGCCTCTCCCGGACCCCGCCGCCACCTACATTAAAAGTATAACCCTAATGTGATCCCCCTACACCATCGCCAGCTACATTACCTACCCCCTAATGTGAGCCCCTTACACCGCCGCCACCTACATTACATACCCCCTAATGTGAGCCCCCTACACTGCCGCCACCTACATTAACTACCCCCTAATGTAAGCTCCTACCCCGCTGCCAGCTATCTTACCTACCCCCTAATGTGAGCTCCTACCCCGCCGCCAGCTATATTAAAATTATTAACGCCAAATTTAATACCCCTACACCGCCGCCAGCTATATTAATTACATTAACCCCTAATTTAATCCCCCTACCCCGCCACCAGCTATATTAATTACATTAACCCCTAATTTGATCCCCCTACACCGCAGCCAGCTGTATATATTACATTAACCCCTAATTTAATCCCCCTACACCGCCGCCAGCTATATTAAATAGATTAACCCTAATTATATTAGGGTTAATATAGTGAATATTGGTATTATATTATATATATTAACTATATTAACCCTAATTATATTAGGGTTAATATAGTTAATATCGTTATTATATTACATATATTAACTATATTAACCCTAATTATATTAGGGTTAATATAGTTAATATCGTCATTATATTATGAGGAAGCAGGGAGGAAGCAGGGAGGAGCCCTGCGAAACACGTCAGGACACGCCCACGTTTGTCACGCTGTGACGTTGAACTACCCGATACTGCCGTGTAACACTTGCGTGTCTGCCAGTCGGCTTGTGACGGACACGTAGAGGAGCGGCAGTTGGAGGGGACTGTTTGGACAAAACATTTTCTATGGTCTTTTAACTGGCACATTGATGTGCATTGTGAGACGGAACTTACCGGGATCATATCGGGTAATACACCATTAACAGAGGAGGAAAGAGAAAGGACTCTGCCGTGAGGAACATCAATTCTGTGCCATATACATACCTCATTTGTTGAGGTTGTAATCTGTGAGTGCAATCTTTGTTGTTAATAAAGGAACTGTTTTTAAATCGATAATACTGCACTTAGATTGTTTTTTTCCCTTTCTGCGCTTCAGGTTGTTTTTGGATGGGGGGAGATTTTGTAGACACTACACCAGTGTCATTAAGGAAGCAGCAGAATCGGAATAAGGAGAAAAGAGGAGGATATATGCAACAGGACTCCTGAATAAGCTTAAAACTGACTTTTTATCTGGTTACCAAAGGAAACAGGTTTCTTCTTTTTTATTTAGGATTTATATTTAGGATTAGTATTACAAGTATGTATTGTATGTAAATTGAATTTTAAATGTGTTTTTTTGGATTTTTCTATCAAATGATTTAAGTTAATACACACGTGCAAATAGAAATAGAAATTACTAGTTATACCACAGAAAAAAACCCAAACCATATATACTTTTTAGCGCTTATTTTCTTTAGTGGTAATATATATATATATATATATATATATATATATATATATATATATACATATATATATATATATATATAAAGTATAATAACCCTATCTAACTCTAACATCCCTAACTAAATTCTTATTAAAATAAATCTAATTAATATTAATATTATTAATTAAAATCCTATTTAAATCTACCTATAAAATAAACCCTAAGATAGCTACAATGTAATTAATAATTACATTGTAGATATTCTAGGGTTTATATTTATTTTACAGGTAACTTGGTATTTATTTTAACTAGGTACAATAGCTATTAAATAGTTAATAACTATTTAATAGCTACCTAGTTAAAATAATTACCAATTTACCTGTAAAATAAATCCTAACCTAAGTTACAAATACACCTACACTATCAATAAATTAAATAAACTACAAATATCTAAACTAAAAATACAATTAAATAAACTAAACTAAATTACAAAAAAAAACCCCACTAAATTACAAAAAATATAAAAAGATTACAAGATTTTAAGCTAATTACACCTATTCTAAGCCCCCTAATAAAATAATAAAGCCCCCCAAATAAAAAAATGTCCCTACCCTATTCTAAAATACAAAAGTTAACAGCTCTATTACCTTACCAGCCCTTAAAAGGGCCTTTTGCGGGGCATGCCCCAAAGAAATCAGCTCTTTTGCCTGTAAAAAAACAACACAATACCACCCCCCAACATTACAATCCACCACCCACATACCCCTACTCTAACCCAAACCCCCCTTAAATAAACCTAATACTACCCCCCTGAAGATCTCCCTACCTTGTCTTCACCCACCCGGGCAGAACTCTTCATCCGATCCGGGCGATGTCTTCAATCATGCGGCAGAGAAGAAGTCTTCCATCCGGCGATGTCTTCATCCAAGCAGCAAAGAAGAAGTCTTCCATATGGCGATGTCTTCAATCAAGCGGCAGAGAAGAGGTCCTCCATCGGGGCGAAGTTTTCTTCCAAGCGGCATCTTCAATCTGCTTTCTTCGCTCCTCCGACGCGGAACATCCATCCGGCACAACGACTTCCTGACGAATGAGGTTCCTTTAAATGACGTCATCCATGATGGCGTCCGTCGAATTCTGATTGGCTGATAGGATTCTATCAGCCAATCGGAATTAAGGTAGACAAATCTGATTGGCTGATTGAATCAGCCAATCAGATTCAAGTTCAATCCGATTGGCTGATTGGTTCAGATTTTTCTACCTTAATTCTGATTGGCTGATAGAATCCTATCAGCCAATCGGAATTAGACGGACGCCATCTTGGATGACGTCATTTAAAGGAATCTCATTCGTCGGGAAGTCATCGTGCCGGATGGATGTTCCGCGTCGGAGGAGCGAAGAAAGAAGATTGAAGATGCCGCTTGGAAGAAAACTTCGTCCCGATGGAGGACCTCTTCTCTGCCACTTGATTGAAGACATCGCCGGATGAAAGACTTCTTCTTTGCCGCTTGGATGAAGATAATGCCGGATGGAAGACTTCTTCTCTGCCGCTTGATTGAAGACATCGCCCGGATCGGATGAAGAGTTCTGCCCGGCTGGGTGAAGACAAGGTAGGGAGATCTTCAGGGGGGTAGTGTTAGGTATGTGGGTGGTGGGTTGTAATGTTGGGGGGTGGTATTGTGTTTTTTTTTACAGGCAAAAGAGCTGATTTCTTTGGGGCATGCCCCGCAAAAGGCCCTTTTAATGGCTGGTAAGGTAATAGAGCTGTTAACTTTTGTATTTTAGAATAGGGTAGGGACATTTTTTTATTTTGGGGGGCTTTATTATTTTATTAGGGAGCTTAGAATAGGTGTAATTAGCTTAAAAATCTTGTAATCTTTTTTTATTTTTTGTAATTTAGTGTTTGTTTTTTTTGTAATTTAGTTTATTTAATTGTATTTTAGTTTAGATATTTGTAGTTTATTTAATTAATTGATAGTGTAGATGTATTTGTAACTTAGGTTAGGATTTATTTTACAGGTAAATTAGTAATTATTTTAACTAGGTAGCTATTAAATAGTTATTAACTATTTAAAAGCTATTGTACCTAGTTAAAATAAATACCAAGTTACCTGTAAAATAAATATAAACCCTAAAATAGCTACAATGCAATTATTAATTACATTGTAGCTATCTAAGGGTTTATTTTATAGTTAAGTATTTAGATTTAAATAGGATTTTAATTAATAATATTAATATTAATTAGATTTATTTTAATAAGAATTTAGTTAGGGATGTTAGAGTTAGATAGGGTTATTATACTTAATATATATATAATATAATAACAATATTAACTATATTAACCCTAATATAATTAGGGTTAATATAGTTAATATATATAATATAATAACGATATTAACTATATTAACCCTAATATAATTAGGGTTAATATAGTTAATATATATAATATAATAACTATATTAACCCTAATATAATTAGGGTTAATATAGTTAATATAGCTAGCGGCAGTGTAGGGGGATTAGATTAGGGGTTAATCTATTTAATATAGTTGGTGGCGGTATAGGGGGATTAGATTAGGGGTTAATGTATTTAATATAGCTGGCGGCGGTATAGGGGGATTAAATTAGGGGTTAATAATTTTAATATAGCTGGTGGCGGTGTAAGGGGCTCACATTAGGGGGTAGTTAATGTAGATGGCGGCGGGGTAGGAGCTCACATTAGGGGGTAGTTAATGTAGATGGCAGCGGGGTAGGAGCTCACATTAGGGGGTAGTTAATGTAGATGGCGGAGGGGTAGGAGCTCACATTAGGGGGTAGTTAATTTAGATGGCGGCGGGGTAGGAGCTCACATTAGGGGGTAATATAGATAATGTAGGTGGCGGTGGGGTCCGGGAGCGGCAGTTTAGGGGTTCATAACTTTATTAGATGGCGGTGGGGTCCGGGAGCGGCAGTTTAGGGGTTAATAACTTTATTAGGTGGCGGCGGGGTCCGGGAGTGGCGGTTTAGGGGTTAATACATTTTTTATTGTTAGGATAGTGAGGGGGGATAGCGGATAGAGGGTTAGACGTGTCGGGCTATGTTTGGGAGGGGTGTTAGACAGTAAGGGAGATGTAATAATTTAGTCAGGTTTTGTAGGCGCCGGCAGTTTCTAAAGTGCCGTAAGTCACTGGCGACTCCAGAAATTTGTACTTACGCAGATTTCTGGACATCGCTGGTTTATCAGACTTACGGCACTTTAGCATCTGACGGCGCCGTATATAGGATAGCTCGAGTTGCGAGCTGAAACTACGGGCAGCAGGGGTTCCCTCGTTTGCGTCGCAAACTAAAATCTTTATCGGATCGCGCCCCAAACCAGTAAAAACTAACACTTACTAGTTTACGTTTAAAGTCTTAATAAACAAAAAGGTTTCTTGGCTGTCGAGATTATTAAAGAATGCTTGCAAGTACTTTCCCATGTGGAATGATCTAAAGCCACTTTTTACTCTGAAAAAAAAGGTGTCTCACTAAAGGATGTATACTGCATTTTCCTATGTTATGTGCACAATAAAAAAATATAAAAAAATCTTACAAAACGAATAACTGAACCATTCACACAAAAATATGCAGGAAAAAGGTGTATCAAAAGTCAAAAGAAAATTATTTACTGAGAATCGTATTTAATAAAAAATGAAAAATTTGTATGTAAATTACACAGGAATAAATTGTATTAAATGTGCATGTGTAAATCACAATTTAAGTACACTGGATGCACAAAATAACACAGAAATTCATACTTATAAGTACAAAATACAAAACGCAATTGTTTTTTCGTAAAATGGGATTTAATGGGCATATAGGAATTTTCTCTCTAATCCCATTTTAATTCTGTAAAGATTTTCACAATACCGATCTCACAGTATTCTCTCACAAACTAAAAGGTGACAAGATTTTCTCAAAACGGAAATTTGTTTTTACCATTGGAAATAACAGTAACAAATATGAAACCAATATTTGGCTGAACTGAATGCCTACATGAACGAACTTTGGTTGAACCGATGGAACTGATTTATAACATGAAAAAATCTTTCAGACAAACAGATTTTGTGTATATGTCTATTAGGAATTGTTAATTGACTCATAAGTATTAAACATTGTTATGAAAATCACTTGATATATAGAGAGGAACTATATTATAACATGCAATAATATGATCTTTAAATTCAGCGGTCAAGTCCTACACAAAAAGTGTGGGAACTCACCAAGACTTCCACCCCCACACATTTAATATTGTTTTATATGTACACACACAAACACACTTACACACACTGTATGTATATGTATATAATCTATACACTTTAGCTAATGAAAGCAAATTAAATCCAATGAATCATCCTCCGTCACAGAGTCTCATCCATTTAAGGTGCAATATTCCTATTTCTGCTGAGGGGAGCTTAATAACCCCAGAGCAAGTCACACAGAAATGCAAGCCACACATTGCGGGGGGATCACACAGCAGAACCCCTGACAGGTTTACATTTAGTGTATTGTATGAAGTGTTACTGCCCATTACTAGAGGATCTCACTATCCCTCTAACCTGACTGTGCTCCAGCTCCTCCTACCAGCAGCAGCAGTGTTTACTGAAGCATTTCTGCTCTCTGTCCAGGGGAACTTAGTTACACCTGCAAATATAGTGCACAAACTCTGTTCCCATGCTTTTCCACTTGACTTGACCCCTGTAAACTAATGGGTCTCATACCCCACCATGAGTTGTCAGCTTAAACTGCAGGCTCACCCGAAACAGCAGTTATGAAGCAGCGGTCACAAAGACCACTGCTCCATAACCCTGTCCTGCTCTGATGAGGCAGACAGGAATCGCCGTAATTCAACCCAATCAAGTACGATCAGGTTGATTGACACCCCCAGGGGGAGGCATTGCACCAGCAGATCACAAGAGCTGCTGGTGCAATGCTGAATACGGAGAGCGTATTGTTCTCCGCATTCAGCGATGTCTGTCGGACCTGATCCGCACTGTCAGGTCCGGATCAGGTCTGACAGACATTTGTTAAATAGGCCTCATTGTTTCATCTGCATAAGAAAATATTTGATTGATATTAATTGATTATTGAATATATATTTGTAAGAAATAGATATTAAAAAACTATTAAAACACAATAAAAAGACAATGCAATAAGACTGCTCTGCACTTCAAATTATCAATAGATTTTTACTAAGGCATTTCTAAGTTTGCTTAGTTTCCGTGCGCACTGTATCATGTGACAGACATCAGCCAATCAGAGACTTATACACGTATACACTGTGAACTCTTGCACATGCTCAGTAGGAGCTGGGGAATCAGAAAGTGGCCATAAAGAAGAATAAAAACCTGATAAGAAGACAATTGGAAAGTTGTTTACAGGTGTATGCTAACCATGAAAATTTAATTTTGAAATTAATGTCTCTTTAATTTTGCATATCAGCATTTTAAATCATAAATAACCACTTGGCTAAAGCTCACATAAATGCATACCTACATAAATCAATAATTATATATATATATATATATATATATATATATATATATATATATATATATATATATATATATATATATATATATATATACATAAACCTTCCTTAACATTGATTGACATTGATTTTAGAATAAAGAATGCAACCATATGTCATTTCTTTAAAAAAATGTCAAATATCTTTCTTCCCATCTAGTCACAGACAGTAAAACAAATGCTCACGGCATATTGTTGAAGCTCTTAAATTTTTCACCCCTTCAGCACAAGACTAATTATTTGAGTGCAATTTGCAGTAAAGATTTTTATCTAAATCTGCTGAGACTTTCATTTTATCTGTAGGCTGTGTCTTCAAAAAGTCACGGTGACCTGCTATGAACTGGGCTCCCTACGTCATTCTGTTTGGCTCATAAGATATTAGTTTACAGGATTTTTGTTTAACATACGTATCTGCGATATCAGCAAAGGGCTACAGGGGAAAGTATGTCTCTTTGCAGATGATACAAAAATTTGTAACAAAGGTGGAAGTTCCAGGGGGGGTAGAGAAAATGAGAAGTGATATACAACAATTGGAGGATTGGACAATTGACTGTGATCTAAAGTTTAACACAGCAAAGTGTAAAATAATGTATTTAGGGAAGAAAAATCCAAATTTTAATTACAGACTCAATGGCCCCTATGTATCAAGCCGTCAACTTACCTGCATTCAACGGCCCCAATACGCTCGCCTAAGTTCGCCTAACATCGCTGCCGCAGACCTGAATACGCTCTCCAAAATTATCAAAAAACCTGTCAAAAAGCCGCGCACCAAGTACAGAGCAATGAGCAGCGGACTGTTGTTAACTAACAGTCATCAATCTCGCTGCTCTTCGGCTTTTTCACAGCTTTATTGCTACCCTGTCACTAAGCACCCACACTATACTATACTGTTTACCCCCTATACCGCCGCTCCTGGAGCCCCCTGCAACTAAATAAAGTTATTAACCCCTAAACCACTGCTCCCGGAGCCCATGTCACCTACATTATACATATTAACCCCTGATCTGTCGCCCCCTATACCGCCGCCACCTACATAAAGTTATTAACCCCTATCCTGCCGCTCCCAGACCCCTCCGCAACTAAACAAATTGTTTAACCCCTAAAGTAATCAGCTCTTTTACCTGTAAAAAAAATTACAATACCCCCAACATTAAAACCCACCACCCACACACCCAACCCTACTCTTAAACCCACCCAAATCCCCCTTAAAAAAAACTAACACTAACCCCTTGAAGATCACCCTACCTTGAGATGTCTTCACCCAACCAGGCCTAAGTCCTCAACGAAGCTGGGCGAAGTCTTCATCCAACCGGGCAGAAGAGGACCTCCAGATGGGCAGAAGTCTTTATCCAGATGGCATCTTCTATCTTCATCCATCCGACGAGGAGCAGCTCCATCTTGAAAACATCCGAAGCGGATCATCCATCCAGACCGACGACTACCTGACAAATGACGGTTCCTTTAAATGACGTCATCCAAGATGGCGTCCCTTGAATTCCGATTTAAGGTAGGAAAAATCCTATTGGCTGATGTAATCAGTCAATAGGATTGAGCTTGCATTCTATTGGCTGTTCCAATCAGCCAATAGAATGTGAGCTCAATACTATTGGCTGATTGCATCAGCCAATAGAATTTTTCCTAACTTAATTCCGATTGGCTGATAGAATTCTATCAGCCAATTGGAATTCAAGGGACGCCATCTTGGATGACGTCATTTAAAGGAACCATCATTCGTCGGGTAGTCGTCAGTCTGGATGGATGCTCCGCATCGGATGTCTTCAAGATGGAGCCGCTCCTCGTCGGATGGATGAAGATAGAAGATGCCGTCTGGATGAAGACTTCTGCCTGTCTGAAGGACCTCTTCTGCCCGGATGGATGAAGACTTCGCCCGGCTTTGTTGAGGACTTAGGCCCAATTGGGTGAAGACGTCTCAAGGTAGGGTGATCTTCAAGGGGTTAGTGTTAGGTTTTTTTAAGGGGGGTTTGGGTGGGTTTTAGAGTAGGGTTGGGTGTGTGGGTGGTGGGTTTTAATGTTGGGGGGTATTGTAATTTATTTACAGGTAAAAGAGCTGATTACTTTGGGGCAATGCCCCGCAAAAAGTCCTTTTAAGGGCTATTTGTAATTTAGTATAGGGTAGGACTTTTTATTTTGGGGGGCTTTTTTATTTTATTAGGGGGGTTAGATTAGATGTAATTAGTTTAAAATTCTTGTAATTATTTTTTTATTTTCTGTAATTTAGTGGGGGGTTGTACTTTTTTTTTTTTCATTTTATTTAATTGTAGTTAATTGTAGTTAATTTATTTAATTAATTTAATTGTAGTTTAGTGTTAGGTGTAATTGGAACTTATAGGTTTTATTTTACAGGTAAATGTGTCTTTATTTTAACTAGGTAGTTATTAAATAGTTAATAGTGAACTATTGTACCTAGTTAAAATAAAAACAAAGTTGCCTGTAAAATAAAAATAAACCCTAAGATAGATACAATGTAACTATTAGTTATATTGTAGCTATCTTTGGGTTTATTGTATAGGTAAGTATTTATTTTTAAATAGGAATAATTTAGTTAATGATAGTAATTTTTATTTAGATTTATTTAAATTATATTTAAGTTAGGGGGTGTTAGGGTTAGGGTTAGACTTAGGTTTAGGAGTTAATACATTTAATATTGTGGCGGCAGTGTAGGGGGGCAGATTAGGGGTTAATAAATATAATGTTGGTGGCGGTGGGCTCTGTGAGCGGCGGTTTAGGGGTTAAACAATGTATTTAGTGGTGGCGGGGTCCGGGAGCGGTGGTTTAGGGGTTAAACAATGTATTTAGTGGCAGCGGGGTCCGGGAGCGGTGGTTTAGGGGTTAAACAATTTATTTAGTGGCTGCGGGGTCCGGGAGCGGTGGTTTAGGGGTTAAACAATTTATTTAGTGGCTGCGGGGTCCGGGAACAGCAGTTTAGGGGTTAAACAATTTATTTAGGGGCGTGTCCGTGCTATGGCTGAAGATGGCCGCAAAACTGAGAGCTCTAAAGAAAGGATTTACAATCCACCTTGTAATCTAGCCTTTACAAGCCATCCGACAACAGAAAGGTGTCTTAAGACAGAGGACTATCTGCTGCATTGGATAATAAATATATTGTGGATTAGAGCTCCCCAGACTGGACTGCTGAGAGTTTCTGGTGGCTCCTGTGGAGAGAATTCTCAGCACCCCCCCCGGGGAACCGGGTAATCGGAGATCACTACAGGATCTCAATATCAACTGCTCAGTGATCTCCCCTAACAGATCTTCACTCATTGTTACGGTCTGTACGTTGCTGGGATTTGCTAATATTGCCAAGATGTATAAGGCCCTGCAAAGCCTCATGGATGACTTTGAACGGCAGATGTGCGACAGGTTAGATAACTTAATATCGGTCTGTCAGCAAGTCACTGCCGAGTGTAAAGCTCTGAATTCTACTGCTGGAGAGTCCGGGGCTATTACGTCCCTAAGGAAGGCTGGGCAGACTGAAGTGGACGTTGAGGATCAGTGGAATAATACACAGCAGAGAGGCTTGGGGAGAAGTGTCAAGATGGCGTTGACGGCTCAACGAGGTCAGATGGCAGACCCACAGCCCATGGCTGTGCAACTCGATATTGTTCCCCTGCCTTCTACCTATGCCTATGAGGGGGATTGTTGCCTGAATTTGGCTCTGAGTCGGAGTGGGGCGACTGATCCCCTGGGGCAGAATACAGAATACCAGAGATACCATGCTATGTCTTCCCCTTCTTTTCTCAGAGGACTGGAGGTGCTAGCGGGAACAGAGATTCCCAGTAGAGACCTTAGCTTTTGCCATGTTCATGAAGATTGGATGTCATTAACAGCTGTACTCTGCTGCCTCAGGTCTGGAGTGGGTTAACCTGAGCTCGGGTGAACGTTTTAGCATGTGGAAACTGAGGGACAGAGTGCCTACATGCCGCTACTTACCTGTAACTTAAACTTTAATCTACTCTTGTTTTTCACTACTTCTTTGGTGTTCAAGTCTTTCATATATACCAATGTCAATTGCATTTATAGTAGCTATAGGCCAGCACTTTATTATATGTATATATATCCCTCAGTAGATTTATTAAAATGTATTCTGAGGTTCTACCTATGTCCCTACATTTCAGTATGTAATCAGGATACCCTCAGATACCTATACATTTTGCTCCTGTGTATATACCACTTACTTTATTTACTATAAGAGTGCAGGTCATATCTCAATATATACATAGTCCATTGGTCTAGCATGTGCATGGTAATCTGTGTAAAATTTACATGCCTCAAAAGCTATCCCTTAAGATTCTGTGTATGCTGTTTGGCAGTGAGGTAAATAATCTTATGCAAATGGTGGGCTGTTGGCGGCCGAGACAGCACATTAGGTATGCTGATGTTACTCACTTGTTTTATAGAAGATTGTTTTATATACTTGCGATGCATTGCCTTACTTGTACTCTGCCTCTCAAATTCATAGAATTTGCATATGTTGTAATTCATGGACGTATAATATTTTCTAAAGGTATGCGGACTAAATTTTTACTATGTGCATCATATACACCGCGCTATGACCATATAATATACAGAAACTGTAGTTATGAGACAGATGTGAGTTCCAAGAATAGTTTTTGTTCCACAGAGGGTGTTACCTGCCTAGGAGAGGTATCTCTCACACTTTTATATTTGGTCTTACTGTGTAGATGTTAATACGTTATTTATTCACTGTGCATTTTGAGGTCCTACAAGGGAGTATAGCAACTTAAAGGGCACACCAAGGGATCTCGTGCCATACCTTATCACTGTATCCCCCAACACTTACCCCTTACATTTATTTCATACCTGAGGTCCATATGTGGCCACAAATGGTTAACTGGGCTACGCTTTACACTAACATTCATATACTTAGGGGGTTCCTCGCTTCTTATTAGTACCCTATTTATGCATTGGGCCCAGGAGCGGTCATGTTAGCATTCCCCCTATTTTGCACCCCTTGTTTAATTATGAGTTATGCTGAATGTATTATGGAAGACCTTTTTACCAAATATATAACCCTCCTATAGTTTGCACAGGTAAAGGGTGACCAAACCCCTCCGCAAATTCCGGCAGAGTTAGGGAGTCTCTGCCCTTCTCTCTACCACATATATCACCCTCCTATGGTTTGCACACAGCTGTGGACGGCTTAAGAGAAGCCTCTTTATGGTTGGGAGGTTCATGTATTGAAATTGTAGATATTATAAAGTCTGTTGACTATATCAAGGACAAAAACAAGCCTGCATAGGTTATGATTTGGTCATTGTAATTAGGCTTATTCTAAGTTAGTTGTTTTAATTTGTGTTATTTGTCCTCCTGAGAATGTACTTAGTTAAAATGAGGTAATATACATGGCTAACCAAGGCGCCTTTTGCTTATGATACACTTAAATTCTACAGCTGTGCAGACATGTTTGTTTGGACCCAATATGTAAATCCTGATGTATGTCAAATGGGCATGTTGCCATGATGTTTCATTTAGAAATTGTATTTTTGTTTGCCATATTACCTCAATAAAAATTACTTTAAAAAAAAAAAAAAAAAAAACAATTTATTTAGTGGCGGAGGGCTCCGGGAGCGGCGGTTTAGGGGTTAAACAATTTATTTAGTTGCGGCGGGGTCCGGGAGCGGCGGTTTAGGGGTTAAGCAATTTATTTAGTTGCAGTGGGGTCTGGGAGCGGCGGTTTAGTGGTTAAACAATTTATTTAGTTGCGGCAGGGTCCGGGAGCGGTGGTTTAGGGGTTAATAAGTATAATGTAGGTGGCAGTGGTGTAGGGGGGGCGGATTAGGGGTGTTTAGACTCGAGATACATGTTAGGGTGTTAGGTGTAGACACTATCATAGGAATCAATGGGATATCGGGCAGCAGTGAACATGAGCTTTCGCTGCTGTCAGACTCCCATTGATTCCTTTGGTATCCACCGCCTCCAGGGCGGCGGATTGAAAACCAGGTACGCTGGGCCGGAAAAGTGCAGAGCGTACCTGGTAGACTTTTGATAACTTCCAAAAGTAGTCAGATTGTGCCGAACTTGCGTTCGGAACATCTGCAGTGATGTAAGCATCGATCTGTGTTGGACTGAGTCCGGCGGAACGTATGTTACATCATTATATTCTACTTTTGCCGGTCTGTAGCCTTTGATAACTAAGGCGAATCAGGCTCGCCACAAATACGCTGTGGAATTCCAGCGTATTTGTGGTTGATGGCTTGATAAGTAGGGGCCAATGACACTTTACTGACTATTACAGATGAGGAACAGGACTTGGGAATTATTATTTCAGATTATTTAAAACTTAGTAAATAATGTAGTAATGCAGCGAGTAAGGCTAGCAGAATGCTTGGATGTATTGGTAGAGGTATTTGCGCAGACTTTATAGATCATTAGTTAGGCCTCATCTTGAGTATTGTGTGCAGTTCTGGAGGCCATATCTTCTGAAGGATATTAACAAACTTGAATCTGTGCAAAGGAGGGCTACAAAAATGGTTCATGGTCTAAAAAATAAAAAACTTACCAGGATAGGCTCAATGACCTAAATATGTATAGCTTAGAGGAGAGACGGGAAGGAGGTGATATGATAGCAATTTTCAAGTATATTAAAGGGTTTAGTAAAACTGAGGCTGTGGGTATTTTACATAAAATGGAAAATTCAAGAACAAGGTGTCATGAGCTCAAGCTAAAGGGTAGTAGATTCAGGAGTAATTTGAGGAAGCACTACTTTACAGAAAGAGTGATTGAGTAGTAGCAACAAACACTGTGGTGGACTTTAAAAATGCATAGGACAAGCATAAGGCTATCCTACAAACTAGATTTGTTTAGCTGCTAAATACTGTATGAAAAAATGGTACAACATAAGAACCATTCCCATATTTTTATGAACGAAAAAGAACGTGCAACAGCACTACACTAAGATTGGGGAGTTGCTCAATATAAGGAGAATTAGATTATCCTAAGCTGGAGTGATTATGCAAAAACTAACTTAGAAAATTTGTCAACATAGGAGTTGGGCAAAAGTATGCATCTATATAGCACTTCACTCTCCCATAATGAATAAGAGAAACATCAAAATCGGTGGATAAAGTGATGTGATGTGTTTAAAATTCAACCTTTATTGGTTTTATTAAAAAACAAAACAAACACAACAAAACATTTAAAATTACAATAAAGTTTAGACCAGTAGATAATTCACTTTGCTACCCACTAGGGATAATGGGAAGAGATATACTCGTCCAGAGATAGATTGGAATAGAATTACCCTAGGATATAGTGCTAATTCCAAGATTATATATCATATTTATAATGAGCTATCCATATAATTCAGGTAAGGTCTGGCCGGGCGAGATATATCAGAGATTAGTACAAGTGATATAACTATGTCAGCTCATACTATTAGTACTATTAGTACAAGTGATATAACTATGTCAGCTCATACTATTAGTACTATTAGTACAAGTGATATAACTATGTCAGCTCATACTATTAGTACTATTAGTACAAGTGATATAACTATGTCAGCTCATACTATTAGTACTATTAGTACAAGTGATATAACTATGTCAGCTCATACTATTAGTACTATTAGTACAAGTGATATAACTATGTCAGCTCATACTATTAGTACTATTAGTACAAGTGATATAACTATGTCAGCTCATACTATTAGTACTATTAGTACAAGTGATATAACTATGTCAGCTCATACTATTAGTACTATTAGTGCAAGTGATATAACTATGTCAGCTCATACTATTAGTACTATTAGTACAAGTGATATAACTATGTCAGCTCATACTATTAGTACTATTAGTACAAGTGATATAACTATGTCAGCTCATACTATTAGTACTATTAGTACAAGTGATATAACTATGTCAGCTCATACTATTAGTACTATTAGTACAAGTGATATAACTATGTCAGCTCATACTATTAGTACTATTAGTACAAGTGATATAACTATGTCAGCTCATACTATTAGTACTATTAGTACAAGTGATATAACTATGTCATCTCATACTATTAGTACTATTAGTACAAGTGATATAACTATGTCAGCTCATACTATTAGTACTATTAGTACAAGTGATATAACTATGTCATATTTTTATGTCTCTATAAATTGTAACTATTAATCAGTATTGGTATTAAAACTGACTTAATATACAACATAACCACTTACGCTTGATAAAACGTAATGTTTACTGATACTGTTTAAGACCTGAAAACTTGAAACATAGCAATATTAATTAAAAATATGACATAACTCAAACTAGTAATAGCATACATTTAGCTGGGTAGCTAATAATTCATAGATGCTTCAAGAAAGAATTTTGATCCTCAGAGTGATGTAATTTTGCAAGATCAGTGTAAAAATTAAAGGCATAGGAAATTATTTTTTTGACGATTAACCCCTTAACTCAGGGGTGTTAATCCTCTGCACTCCAGAGGTTTTGGAACTACATTTCCCAAGTGTCTGAACATCATGGGAAATGTAGTTCCAAATGCTCTGGAGTGCCAATTTACGTTTATCATCAAATTAGATTATTTTTCTCTTGGAATTCTTTGTTGAAAGCCAAACCTAGGTCGGCTCATATGCTTATTTCTAAGTCTTTTAAGACTGCCTCTTATCTTATCAGTGCATCTGAAGTGTTTCACAGCTAGAGGGTGTTAGTTCTTGTGTGCCATATAGATAACACTGTGCTCACTCCCGTGGAGTTATTTATGAGTCAGCACTGATTGGCTAAAATGTAAGGGCCCCATTACATATGCAGCATCGCCCGCAAAAGCCGGCGACACCGTTTTTTGTTAATTTTTTTTTTGTATCCTATATACAGCGCCGCATATAAATGCGGCACGTATATTTCACCCGTCGCTCGCAATTTTTACTCCCATCACCCAATTGGAATTCAAGGGACATCATCTTGGATGACGTCATTTAAAGGAACCTTCATTCGTTGTTAGTCTGTCGGCCAGGAAGGATGCTCCTCGTCTGATGTCTTCAAGATGGAGCCGTTCCTCTTGGATGGAAGAAGATAGAAGAAGCCGCTTGGATGAAGACTTCTGCACAGATAGAGGACCTCTTCTGCCCGGATCGGATGAAGACTTCTGCCCGGCTGGAGGACCACTTGTGCCCGGATCGGATGAAGACTTCTGCCAGGCTGGGTGAAGACGGCTCAAGGTAAGGTGATCTTCAATGAGGGTAGTGTTAGGTTTTTTTATGGGGGGATTGGGTGGGTTTTAGAGTAAGGTTGGGTGTGGGTGGTGGGTTTTAATGTTGGTGGGTTGTATTTCTTTTTTTTACAGGTAAAGAGCTGATTACTTTGGGGCAATGCCCCGCAGAAAGCCCTTTTAAGGGCTATTTGTAATTTTGTATAGGGTAGGGAATTTTATTATTTTGGGGGGCTTTTTTATATTATTAGGGGGCTTAGATTAGGTGTAATTAGTTTAAACTTCTTGTAATTTTTTTTTATTTTCTGTAATTTAGTGGGGGGTTTTTTGTACTATAGTTTATTTTATTTAATTGTATTTAATTTTAGGTAATTGTAGTTAATTTATTTAATTAATTTAATGATAGTGTAGCATTAGGTGTAATTGTAACTTAGGTTAGGTATTATTTTACAGGTACATTTGTAATTATTTTTACTAGGTAGCTATTAAATAGTTATGAACTATTTAATAGCTATTGTACCTTGTTAAAATAAATACAAAGTTGCCTATAAAATAAAAATAAATCCTAAAATAGCTACAATGTAATTATTAATTATATTGTAGCTATCTTAGGGTTTATTTTATAGGTAAGTATTTAGTTTTAAATAGGAATAATTTAGTAAATAATAGTAATATTATTTAAATAATATTTAAGTTAGGGGGGTGTTAGGGTTAGGGTTAGACTTAGGTTTAGGGGTTAATAACTTTATTATAGTGGCGGCAACATTGGCGGCGGCAGATTAGGGGTTAATAGCCTATGTGGGCTATGGCGGTTTAGGGGTTAATACTTAAATAGGTTAATTGCGTTGTGGGCTATGGCGGTTTAGGGATTATTACTTAAATAGGTTAATTGCATTGTGGGCTATGGCGGTTTAGGGGTTAATACTTAAATAGGTTAATTGCATTGTGGGCTATGGCGGTTTAGGGGTTAATAATTAGGCTTATTGCGTTGTGGGGGTTGTCGGTCTAGGGGTTAATACATTTATTATTTGTAGTGAGAGGGGGGATTGCGGATATAGGGGTTTTACGTGTCAGGCTATTTTTGGGAGGCGTGTTAGACTGTTACGGGAGATTTAAAATTATCTTTACTTTTCTTAGGTGCCGGCAGTTTCTAAAGTGCCATAAGTCACTAGCGACTCCAGAAATTTGTAGTTACGCATATTTCTGGACAACGCTAGTTTATCAGACTTACGGCACTTTAGGAACTGCCGGAGGGGTATATGTAATACCCTGATGTGCAAGGTGAAATTACAGGCGGCGCAGGTTCCCACGCTTGCTCCAAAACCTGCGCCGTAAATGGGATCACACCCCAAGTCAGTTAAATTAACTGACTTAAGGGGCACCTTGCAGAGACGTAGATACAAGGTAATAAGATAGGTAAAAAATATATCAATATAAATGGTTATGCAAGACTGGGGAATGGGTAATAAAGGGATTATCTATCTTTTTAAACAATAAAACATTTCAAGTAGACCACTTTAACTACTGAAAATATGTTTTTGGGAACTTTTTGAGTGAAAATTAATTCACAGCTGTGCGTTTTTAGCAGCCAAATCCATGTTGAATTGCGACTGCTCAAAAAAGCAAATATCCTGTATCGACCAAAACCTTGTTATGCTACATAAATCCCTAGAACAATAATAATCGCTTAACAGAACTCTACAATCAATATTCGCCATATCTGTTAAACATGCACATTCCACTTTGAAAGCCTTTGCCCTTACAAACTCTTATGGCCGATGATCTGAATCTCTCCTCTCAGGTGAGATAGTCTAAATCTCTCCTCTCAGGTGAAATAGTCTAAATCTCTCCTATCAGGTGAGATAGTCTAAATCTCTCCTATCAGGTGAGATAGTCTAAAGCTCTCCTCTCAGGTGAGATAGTCTAAAGCTCTCCTCTCAGGTGAGATAGTCTAAAGCTCTCCTCTCAGGTGAGATAGTCTAAATCTCTCCTCTCAGGTGAGATAGTCTAAATCTCTCCTCTCAGGTGAGATAGTCTAAATCTCTCCTATAAGGTGAGATAGTCTAAATCTCTCCTATCAGGTGAGATAGTCTAAAGCTCTCCTCTCAGGTGAGATAGTCTAAATCTCTCCTATCAGGTGAGATGATCTAAAGCTCTCCTCTCAGGTGAGATAGTCTAAATCTCTCCTCTCAGGTGAGATAGTCTAAAGCTCTCCTCTCAGGTGAGATAGTCTAAATCTCTCCTATCAGGTGAGATGATCTAAAGCTCTCCTCTCAGGTGAGATAGTCTAAATCTCTCCTCTCAGGTGAGATAGTCTAAAGCTCTCCTCTCAGGTGAGATAGTCTAAATCTCTCCTATCAGGTGAGATGATCTAAAGCTCTCCTCTCAGGTGAGATAGTCTAAATCTCTCCTCTCAGGTGAGATAGTCTAAAGCTCTCCTCTCAGGTGAGATAGTCTAAATCTCTCCTATCAGGTGAGATGATCTAAAGCTCTCCTCTCAGGTGAGATAGTCTAAAGCTCTCCTCTCAGGTGAGATAGTCTAAATCTCTCCTATCAGGTGAGATAGTCTAAAGCTCTCCTCTCAGGTGAGATAGTCTAAATCTCTCCTCTCAGGTGAGATAGTCTAAATCTCTCCTATCAGGTGAGATAGTCTAAATCTCTCCTATCAGGTGAGATAGTCTAAATCTCTCCTATCAGGTGAGATAGTCTAAAGCTCTCCTCTCAGGTGAGATAGTCTAAAGCTCTCCTCTCAGGTGAGATGATCTAAAGCTCTCCTCTCAGGTGAGATAGTCTAAATCTCTCCTCTCAGGTGAGATAGTCTAAAGCTCTTCTCTCAGGTGAGATAGTCTAAATCTCTCCTATCAGGTGAGATGATCTAAAGCTCTCCTCTCAGTTGAGATAGTCTAAATCTCTCCTCTCAGGTGAGATAGTCTAAAGCTCTCCTCTCAGGTGAGATAGTCTAAATCTCTCCTATCAGGTGAGATGATCTAAAGCTCTCCTCTCAGGTGAGATAGTCTAAAGCTCTCCTCTCAGGTGAGATAGTCTAAATCTCTCCTATCAGGTGAGATGATCTAAAGCTCTCCTCTCAGGTGAGATAGTCTAAATCTCTCCTCTCAGGTGAGATAGTCTAAAGCTCTCCTCTCAGGTGAGATAGTCTAAATCTCTCCTATCAGGTGAGATGATCTAAAGCTCTCCTCTCAGGTGAGATAGTCTAAATCTCTCCTCTCAGGTGAGATGATCTAAAGCTCTCCTCTCAGGTGAGATAGTCTAAATCTCTCCTCTCAGGTGAGATAGTCTAAAGCTCTCCTCTCAGGTGAGATAGCCTAAAGCTCTCCTCTCAGGTGAGATAGTCTAAATCTCTCCTATCAGGTGAGATGATCTAAAGCTCTCCTCTCAGGTGAGATAGTCTAAATCTCTCCTCTTAGGTGAGATAATCTGAATCTCTCATCTCAGGTGAGATAGTCTAAAGCTCTCCTCTCAGGTGAGATAGTCTAAAGCTCTCCTCTCAGGTGAGATAGTCTAAATCTCTCCTATCAGGTGAGATGATCTAAAGCTCTCCTCTCAGGTGAGATAGTCTAAATCTCTCTTCTCAGATGAGATAATCTGAATCTCTCATCTCAGGTGAGATAGTCTAAGGGCTCGATGATTGAAAGCTCGTCATTGGTGGCGAGAAATGTGTATTTCTGACTTGCTTATCTCGCAAATTTCACGCCTTGCGTAATGATCGTATAAAGTGGGCAGTCCAATGTAAACAATACGTTACGCGATAAGCTGATATAGACTTCGCCTCCTTATATCATTTCACGAACTTCGAAATGGGTTTCGAAATATCATTGCGTTGCTTCATAATTTTAATGATTCACTTTATTTCAGTTTGCGTTTGCATATTTCAAAATGTAAAACTACAGTTATAGTATATTGTCTAAATACGTTATATCGTATTATTTTTCAAATGAAATAAATATTGTAAATAATGTTATTCATGTTAATTCACCAAAGGATGGGTGGCGAGACATGTATGTGTGTTAAATGTGCGATTTGTATGGCGTATGTTTTTATATCATCATAACATATCTGCGAAACTTGCGAGATTTACTCAGGTTACGCCCATGGAACACCCATCTTACGCCCTCTCCTTCGCAATGAAACTCTCCTTCGCAATGAATTCTGCTGTTACAGTTCTGGTTATATTTTGTTATTCTTTTTATTGAAATCGTACAATAAATATTTTTACGCTCTTTATTTAGATATTTTCACTCATTTGTATTATTACGAAATTGCGTATATGTTTTAAAAAATGTTCAAAGTGCAATATTTGTTAACCAATCATATTTACTGTTATATTATTTCTGTTACCATAATACCTTGCAATACATTTATGTACACATATTTATGAGTACTTCCTTAATATTCTCCAATCACAGCGTATTTTACATTTTACTCTGGTTACATGTATATTTATATAGATATCATATTTTATTCTGTGAGGCAGTTGATGAGATATTTGAAAATGGTTGCTGAGAGGTTTACAGTTGCGGAGAATTAAATCCTTGTATCTGCTTTGGAGCCTAATTATGACATGCTTTTTGGACCACAGAGGCGTGACACTAGTTTAAAGACAAGGGATGCAATCTGGGAAGATATTGCTGAAATGGTCAATTTAAATGCCACACATATAAAGACTCTGGCTCAATGTTGCAAAAGGGTCGCAGACATTAAAAGGAAAGTTCAAAGAAAGAATAAGAGGAGGAGGCGATTTTTAAAATATGAAAGAATATTTATTAAACTTTTAATGTCTGTAAACCATAATGTGGACATTGAGCAACAGTTGATTTCAGCATCATCTTCCCAGACTTCTCCCTTGTGTGAAGATCATGTAGATGTCTCTGTTGGCCTAGAAAATTATGTTTCACAGCAAAATAATACTGAGGATGTGGATGAAGGTAATTTTTTTTTTTTTTTTTATTTAGTTAACATTTCATGTTCCTTATAAAAAATTACATAAAGTTTATTTTAATTTAGTACAAGAAGTTACTACATCACCAGCATTACTTGCTGAAAGCACTGAGGAAGCACGTGGAAGTGACCAATCTGAAATTGCAGAAATTCAAAATCTGGAATTCATCATTACTGGTATATATGTGTATATTTTTATTTTATAATCATTTAGCATGTAAATTTAAACATCAATTTAAAGGGACAATGAACCCACATTCTTTATTTTGTGAATAAGATACTATGCTATCTTTATTCAAAAAGCAATAATGTATGTTTAGATGTTAGCACATTTTTGACGATCAACCTGGGTTGTTCTTCTTCATTGTTGGATACGTTCACACACAAATAAACAACTGCTGTCCAAAATATTTGATGACTCCTTAGCTTACATGCCTTCTTTTTCAAATCAAGATAGCAAGAATACAATTAAAATTTGATAATAGGAGTAAATTAGAAAAGTTGCTTAAAATTGAATGTTCTATCAGTGGGTTCAGTGTCCCTTTAAGCATTGCAATTTTTGAATATATATATTTTATTTTTCTTAGATGACAAAGTTCCCTATAGACCAATATGTAAATCCCCTGATCTATAACATGTTAGGATATTTCCTTACATCTGCAAAGTTTAACCCCAAAAACCTGCTTCTGGTTTGTAAATAATGTTAAAAGCACTTGTAATGGATGGTTATTAATTATGCATCCATAAAAGGGATTTGTTATACATTAATATATGCACAATATTATATTTTCACTACTTGTAATATAGAAAAAAATATATAAATATGTTTCTAACTAATTTCATTTTCTTATTTTTAAAGATGATGTAAATGCAATTAGTGCAAATGTGGTTGATGCTGACAAAGGAGAAGATTCTCAACCACATGAACAAGGTATGTATCATTTACACCTTACCATGTTAATTTACATGTTAATAAAGAATGTCACTTATGTGTCTGCATTTTTTATTTAAATGTAAAATTAAAATTACATTGTTGTCACAGTTTTTATTTTTAACACATGAACTATCAATTCGTTTTTTTCTTTTTTTCTTTATCATAACAATATTTTCAATTTGTGCTTAGTGCAATTAAATTTTTAATGTAGTTTAATATGATATTTGTTTTATTTCTAACAGGAAAACGGGAAGAGAATACATTTGATGAAATATGTGTTTTGCTAGAAAATATAAACACCAATCTCACCAATTTAAAAGACTCTATGCTTCACAATTTTAGAAAAAATAAACTTCACAACCAAAAAATAAGAAGACTTTTAACCAGAGTCATTGAAAATCAAAAAGAACAGCGTGCTCTAATGTTCAGAGAAAGAAGGTGGGAGGGAAGGGCATTTTATTCTGGGGTTAAGACACGTGGTGGACCATTTTATCATCCACATTAATATCGTATGTTTGTTTTTTCGTTTGTTAGTTTGAAAGTTAATAAAAAGAATGTTTACAATTGGTCTCTTTATTTTTTGGAGTTATACACCATACAACACATTATATATTTTTCACACATGTATTAAAGGGACGTGTACATTTGATTTATGATTTCAGTGTGGGGTGTTCACAAGTATGATTATATAATTAATGAATATGGATGTATATATCATTATCAAATCATGTTCTTACTTATATTAGTTTATAATACACCACATATTTGTCTGCATATTTGTGTGCACTGTCCCTTTAATATTTATAAAAAAAAAATTACAAATATTTTACAATGAGAATTTTATCTTCATTTATTTTAAATTACTATGCTTAACTCACAGAATAATAATATACACATATTAAATTTATTTTCTTTTTCTATATTTTCTTATTGGTTTTTTACTAGCTGGAAGATTACCATCAGAATTCTGCTTTCCTTTTCTTTTTACATCTGAAATTATAACATCAGAATTTATTCCATCAATATCTGAATTACCTAAATTGGTTGATTTGGTTACAAATGAATTTCAATTTTCAGCATTTTCTGAAGAACTAACATTTAAATTTAAAGGAGTATTAGTACAATCATTTTTTTTTACATAGAAAAATCATTGTCTGAGGTATTGATTTTAAGGACTCACTAATGTGTTCCAAATGTGAATTATTTTTTTTCAACAGAATCATTTAAATTTTTAATAGCATGATTTTGTTTAACTATTTCTTCCTTAAATTCAAGCATTGTGTTATTCATAATCTCAAGTCTGTTGCGTAATAAATCATTATGTTGCATTAATTTATAACTAAATTCACCAACATCCTTATAAAATTAATTGTACTCAGGATTGTTCTTATTTTCTGATGGTAATGAATTATTTTCATTTGTAAATAAATAATTTTAAGTTCAGCTTTATTGCTAATGTTGTTTTCCTCCTTCTGTCCTATGTTACTATTTGAAAATGTGGCTTGTGATAAATCCAACACTACATTTATTGGTATTTCATTTTGAGATGATATATTGTTGGGTGGTAGTTCACTTTCAATACTTATTTCTTTATCAATTATATTACATTCTAAATTATCAAACATTTCATTTTCATTAATATTAGATTCATTACGATCCAATGATGGTGTCTCAATATTTTCTGATTCAGAGTATGTGATTGGTACTTATGTTCCACCACCTGTTTTCTTTCTTTCAGTTTTTTCTTTTCCCATTTTTGCTTTAACCCCTTAACGACCGAGGACGTGCAGGGTACGTCCTCTAAAGGATGTCAGTTAACGACCAAGGATGTACCCTGCACGTCCTCAGTCTGGAAAGCAGCTGGAAGCGATCCTGCTCGCTTCCAGCTGCTTTCCGGTTATTGCAGTGATGCCTCGATATCGAGGCATCCTGCAATAACACTTTCTGGCCATCCGATGCAGAGAGAGCCACTCTGTAAGGTGGAGGGGGGCGGGATCGGTGGCGGAGACTTCGGGGGAGCGCACGGGGGCGCGCACGTGCACAGGGGGTGGCGGGTGGGAACCGCTACACTACAGAAAAAAGTTTCAAGTAAAGTGTAAAAATAAAAGAAATATTTTTTTTTTTTAAAAAGCATCTAAGGGATCTGGAAGAGGTGGGGGGTTGGTCTTGGGGGGGGGGGGGGGAAGCTACACTACAGAAAAGGGACATTTTTTTAATAAAAAAGCATATTTTTCACTAAAATGGGTACTGGCAGACAGCTGCCAGTACCCAAGATGGTGCACATTAAGTCAGAGGGGGAGGGTTAGAGAGATGTTTGGTGGGGGATCAGTGAGGTTGGGGGCTAAGGGGGATCCTACACAGAAGCACAAAAAAGCCCAAATTTTCCTTTTATTTTAGTACTGGCAGAGTTTCTGCCAGTACTTAAGATGGCGGGACATTTGTGGGGTAGGGGAGGGAAGAGAGATGTTTGAGAGGGATCAGGGGGTCTGATGTTTCAGGTGGGAGGCTGATCTCTACACTAAAGCTAAAATTAACCCTGCAAGCTCCCTACAAGCTACCTAATTAACCCCTTCACTGCTAGCCATAATACACGTGTGATGCGCAGCGCCATTTAGCAGCATTCTAATTACCAAAAAGCAACGCCAAAGTCATATATGTCTGCTATTTCTGAACAAAGGGGATCCCAGAGAAGCATTTACAACGATTTGTGCCATAATTGCACAAGCTGTTTGTAAATGATTTCAGTGAGAAACCTAAAATTGTGAAAAATGTAACGTTTTTTTTAATTTGATCGCATTTGGCTGTGAAATGGTGGCATGAAATATACCAAAATGGGCCTATATCAATACTTGGGGTTATCTACTACACTACACTAAAGCTAAAAATACCCCAAAAAGCTCCTTACATGCTCCCTAATTAACCCCTTCACTGCTGGGCATAATACACTTGTGGTGCGCAGTGGCATTTAGCGGCCTTCTAATTACCAAAAAGCAATGCCAAAGCCATATATGTCTGCTATTTCTGAACAAAGGGGATCCCAGAGAAGAATTTACAACCATTTATGCCATAATTGCACAAGCAGTTTGTAAATAATTTCAGTGAGAAACTGAAAGTTTGTGAAAAAATTTGTGAAAAAGTGAACGATTTTTTATATTTGATCGAATTTGGCGGTGAAATGGTGGCATGAAATATACCAAAATGGGCCTAGATCAATACTTTGGGATGTCTTCTAAAAAAAAATATAAACATGTCAATGGATATTCAGGGATCCCTGAAAGATATTAGTGTTCGAATGTAACTAGCGTAAATTTTGAAAAAAAAAATGGTTTGAAAATAGCAAAGTGCTACTTGTATTTATGGCCCTATAAGTTACAAAAAAAGCAAAGAACATGTAAACATTGGGTATTTCTAAACTCAGGACAAAATTTAGAAACTATTTAGCATGGGTGTTTTTTGGTGGTTGTAGATATGTAACAGATTTTGGGGTTCAAATTTAGAAAAAGTGTGTTTTTTTCCATTTTTCCACATATTTTATAATTTTTTTATAGTAAATCATAAGATATGATGAAAATTATGGTATTTTTAGAAATTCCATTTAATGGCGAGAAAAACAGTATATAATATGTGTGGGTACAGTAAATGAGTAAGAGGAGAATTTCAGCTAAACACAAACACCGCAGAAATGTAAAAATAGCCCTGGTCCCAAACGGACAGAAAATGGAAAAGTGCTCTGTTCACTAAGGGGTTAAGTTTAATTTTTAAATCAGAGTATCTTTTTTTGCATTTGGACACTGATCTGGGCCTAACGGCTACAGCTGATACAGATTTTACAATGTTTTCCCATATTGAATTCTTTTCAAAATTAGAAGTTTTTGCAGCCATTGATCCAAACAGTTTATCATAATACATTTGCATTTTCTGTGCTAATACAAGATTTTCCTCTTCTGTGAATGCAGGGTTTCTACCACACTCACTATTTTGGGATGATACTCCAGTTGGTAGAACCTATGAATTAAATATTTTAAAAATATTTGATAAAAATATCATTAACATTAAATGTGTCATATTTCTTTAAAAAAAGGAAATGTAAAATAACATATACAATAAATATATGATATGGTGGATTATATGTACTTACCATTGTTAATATTTTCGGAATTTATATACACTTGTTTTTCTTTGGAAAATGCAAATCATATTTTAAGTTTCCTCAGGAAAGTAGCATAGAACATTTTGCGCCATAAAAAGGGGACTTTTATAATGTCGAATTACGTAATGATTGCAGTTATGAATATTCACAAACAAATTTAAGAAGTTTATATTGAAATAGCGAAGGATGACTGCGTATGTTTTCACCGTAAAACTTTATTACAAAATGCACAATGATCAAAAATGACGTGAACAATGAGCGTTGGAATAAGCATATGCTAGACTATAAATATTTTGACGTAATTTTTATAAAAAGTGCGCAAAATTAAATTTACGAGGCTAAGTTTACGAAAATGATTTCAAAAAATATGATTTGAAATTTACTAAAATATTTCATTTAAAATTTGATTTAATATTTATAATTACAGATGGCAGAATATATATATTATACATTATTTCAACATAGAAGATTTCAAAGGAGAAGAAGGAGGTTGCTAACACATCATACAAATATGATAGAAATATTGAATGAAAATGATGTTGAACAATTTTAAGGATTAATTTCAGAACCAACAACCACAAGGACACACAGGGTATACAGGCCCAGAACATACAGAGAAAGACAATTTTTAAGTGACATGCCTGATTATATTGTATTTTAAAGATTTTGATATAACGAATCAGATATAATTACCCTTACAAATTATTTAAAGCTGATTTGGATCCTAGAACAAGGAGAAATAGAGCAATACCAGAAATTGTTAAATTATTGACCACACTTCATTTTTTTTTAACAGGTTCTTTCCAACATACCACCAGTTCAATTGCAGGTGTGTCACAAAGTGCTTTTTCCAGATTTCTTAACCAGGTTATTAATGTTTTCAAGAAGAATATCGACAGATTTATTAAATTTCCAATTACTGAAAATGAAAAAAATATAATTTAGAAATATTTCTATGAACATTATGGAATGCCAAATATAGAATGTATTGACTGCACACACATACAAATTTGTGCACCAATTAATCATCCAGAAACATATTTTAACAGAAAGGGCTGGCGCTCTCTAAACACTCAAGTAGTATGTGACCACAAATACAAAATTATTTCTCTGTTGTCAGCTTTTCCAGTTAGTTATATTCTAAATCAATCACTCCTTTATGAAGATATGAATGCAGGAATTTGTGGAAATGGTTTGATACTTGGTAAGTTATGTACTAAGATGTTTAATTGTCTAATACATAAAATAAATTATTTGCAATACTAACCATAAATCATACATCCAACAGGAGATGCAGGATACCCATGTTACAAATGGTTAATCACACCTGTCTCCAAACCAGCAAACAGAAAATAAATTAAGTTCAATGATGCACACTCAAACGCAAGATCAGCTATTGAACGTCCATTTGGACTTTCTAAGAGGGGCAAACTAGAGATATCTAGAGATGAATAATAATAATATTGTTAATGTACAGAAGATAAGCGTCTACAAATATAACAGATGGACAATAGGCAAAATACAGTAGGCACTCCTAACTTTAATACTGATAAGTGGTTGTCATAGCAACTAAAGGCACAGACAGTGCCGAAATAGAAAGGAAGGCTACAAAATTGGCTAAACTTAGCAATAGTCAGGATTTAGTATATGGAGGATAGCCAAGTATAACAGACAAACTTATTCAAAATATATAAAAAAAAAAACAGTTTATATAAGATAATTAAAAACAGTTTAAGCATTCATCATACAGATCTCATTCAATATTTAAAAAAGAGGGGGACGTCTCCCCTATATATATTAATCAGAGGCTAAAAAAACATTATTGTCAAACAATAAGAAAATGCGAATCAAAAATAAAAATAAAAATTATTTGTGTATACCACCTTAAAACAACCAAAGAGGTAAAAAAAATGCCAAAAAATAGCAATTAAATACAGTATAATAATATTAGGTAAATGTCCTTGGATGGTAAAACCCAACAATAATAGTTCTAATTGGCTCCTTAGACTCTTTCCCAAAGATGTAAATTCTTATATTGTTGCCACTTATATCCAATTCAGCAGAACACACAATCTATCATATAATGTGTTATATATGCTTGCCAATAGTTCATCATATGAATAAACTTCCTTATATGTATATATAGTACACCTTATAATTGAGGCTTCTCTGCAGATGAAAAACACATCAATGACCAAAAGTAGAATAGCAATATGTATCCTGTTTACAAATTCATGCTGTACATGATACCTTACTTGTGGCTGCTCCGTAAAGTTCCAGACTTTAAAATGAGATAAACACTTGCCTCCCTCGCCTCACGGGGTTTGATGTGAGTGGTTTCACTTTCCTCACGGGGGTAATGTGAGCGGTTTCACTCACCTTCCTTCCACCAGTGTAATGGCTGTTCCGGTCAGTAGTGGTGTCATCTGACTCGATCAATGTTTAAGCCAGTGTATTAAATCAGATAGTTGTTATGAAAGCCCCGCTCTTAGCGCAGATGTCGCGCACGGTATACTAGGTACCCAGTGATGTAAAAAATGTAGATATTTGCAGGTTAACAGCTTCACATCAACGCGTTTCACCCAGGGTATTGGGCTTTCTCAAGATATCATCTGTACCTGGAAGATGAAATTAAAAACCTGCTGCTTCTTTTCCATTGGATAAGAAATTCAGATTAAGATTAATGGGTTTTTAAGGTGGAATTTCCTTAAGGTGGTAAATGGAATATTCAGGTCCATTGAAAATCATAGGGTTTATAATCAAGCCTCTTAAGGTGGTATACAAAACTTCTATCAGAAAATGTTTTAAGGTGGTGTAAGAAAAAAGACTTAAAAAAGACACAAAAATAAAAAATATAATATAATATTATATTATATATTATTATAATATTTTTTAAAAAGATAATAAAAACTTGCAATTAAACTCTTTATGCATTTTATACGTATATTCTGAAGTTTTTAACATTTAGTAGTTTATTTGACAAAATAGTATGTTAAAAAATACCTCTAGCTTTGGAGAAAATGTCTTCCCAAAACATATGTATGCCTCTAAATCTTAATCTGTCAACTTTATTCCAAAAAGGGGATGAAAGATAAGAAGGCATAATATCACATATTGGACTAAATTCCCAAGAAAGGTGACAGGTCAAGTTCTGAGTTTAACCCTTTAGGGAAGAGGGTATCAAATCAATATATCATGTCTGATTCTTTTCTTAAAAGTTTGGTTTCAAAATTACCTCCTCTCCAATTACTGTTTACCTTACATATACCCAAATATTGGAAATGTTTGATACTGTTGTTATGTACTTCTCTGAAATGTTTGTACTAATATGTGTCAAGATTTCCTTTTTTCTATATTGCAGAGATGTTCTCTAATTCTGTCCCTCAGGATCCTAGTAGTTTCACCAATGTAGAACAAATCACATGAACCTTTTATAATATATACAACTCCTTTTTGGGAACATCAGATTATATCTTTAATATTACAAATTTCTTTAGATCTTGGTAGAACAATACCTTTACTTTTGGTGCTGTATCTACAGACTCTACATGTATGGCAGGGATAGAAACCATTCAAATTGTTTCCTTTTAGATCCCTATCAGTTAGACCTGTATTAGTTCTTCTTAGCTCACTAGGAGCCAATATCTGCTTAAATTTTCTAGCCTTTCTGAATATTATTTTTGGTATATGTGACAAAACGTCTCCTATTAGGGGGTCTTGCTTCAATATATTCAAATGCTTACTTATTATTTTTTTGATAGTTGAATGGTTCTCGCTATAGTCTGTAATAAAGGCTACAATATATTCACTATTTGTTTGCAAGTTTGATGGTTCAGTTTTCTTATATCTTAATAGGCTGCTTCTGTCTGCCTCATGTGCTCTGTTTATAGCTCCTTCGAGTTCACTATCAGTATATCCTCTCTCATTAAACCTTTTCTGTAATATATTTATCTGAGTATCAAAATCTATTTGTCTCTAACAATTTTTTTTAATCCTTAAAAATTGCCCAGTTGGAATATTATCCTTCCATCTTTTTATTGAGGTTGCAGCTTGTAAGTATTCTCACAGAAAGGGTCGCCTTGTGAATTAGCTGTGTGTTCCAGTCCTGTACTCTCATGCCAGTGTTTGTAGACTGATCCTAAATCCATTAGGAATTTAATGAACTTTCGTTTGTTTCAGGACTGCTGTTTTATTACTACACTATGTACATTGTAATATTGTTGCGTACATTTAGTGACCAAATTACACCCTTTGATCAACGTTTTCCATTCTGGTACTCACATATCTCGTTTAACTTATTGTATTCTCCCTTGTGTGAATGTTTTATGTATATTATTGACTTTATATTCTATGGTATTATTGTGTTGCTCTTGTGTTTTTTCCCAGCGCTTAACACACCCCATTTCACTTTGCTACTATATATATATATATATATATATATATATATATATATATATATATATATATATATACTGAATATATTAGAGCAACGGAGAGAACTCTCACTTAATAGCACAACTGCCAGGGTGCTAGTACAAAATACGTATAGTGTAACAAAAAACTTGGTCTTTTTTAAACAAACTCTTTTACTGTGAAAAGTAGTGATGTTTCGGGGACAAAATATCCCCTTCCTCAGACACAGTGTATATACAAATCAAACATTATATAGTGCAAACATGATAAACCCCACCCCCCAATTAAGAACAAAAAAAAAAACGCCAAATGCAAGTCATGGCAATAACCTTGTCACAAATAAACAAACAAGTGCATTTGTATTTTTAACAAAAATCTGTCTGTGTTTGGTGTAACTAAGGGTCATATTTAAGAGTAACCAGAGTACACATATGGAAAATGGTGTGAAGCTATAGCGTATTACTCACAAGTATGTATTAACGCAACAACAGGAAACAGAGGCAGAGCTGAGCTTATACACATGGGCCGCAATTCACCCATAACCTATCCTGTTATATTATGGAGCAGCTACAGAGCTATATCCGGACAAAATAATAACTAACTCAAAGACCGGGTGCTGTTCCCTAGGTCTAATCTAAACTAACAACATTAGGATCCTGTAACTATAGTTACTTACTATATCTGGCCGTTACTTGCCATGTCCGTGCACACACTGAACTGGAGAGAAGTGAGTCACACGACTACAGGAACCACTGTGCAGACAGGGTCTGTGTTACCATGGTGATGCATTGTGCAGTGGTGTGGAATGTAAACACAGATATCAAATGATTCAGGAGAGACGCTGGAGGCAACTGGTGGTGTGTCATCATGACAAGGCATCGCCACAGGACCTATTACCTGTATAAAACAAAATAAGTGTCATTAATAAGAATATACTAGCATTATAAGTTAATATGTTTAGGCAAACACAAACACGTTGAACCCCCGTCAACAATATATAACGTTAAGGACCTAAGGTGTCTGTGGTGATCCTAAACTATGCATCACAGCATAAAATTGTGTCATACCTCAACTAAAGGGAAGGTTATACAGGGTGCAATCCAGGGTTATCTATGGAACTATGTTTTGCTGGCATTAGGTACGCTGTATGTATAGTAGCTGGTGGCCTAAAAAATCTGCTAACTATAGCTATCCTAATGATGACTACCTAACTATAGAGAACTTGTTCCTTGATCCTGCGAATGGATAAGGACTCTCATATCAGAAATGACAGAACGTGGACCCCCATTATCATAAAAAACAATGCCAGTCCATAACCATATTGAGTCCATTGGGTTGCACCGTATTGAGGCGGTGTATCCATCTTGCTTCAGTTTGTAGGAGTATCCTATTTCGATCGCCACCACGTCTCAGGGGGAGAACATGATCAATCAAGACGAAACGTAGGTCATTCACCGTATGGCCGGCCCCAAGGAAATGTCTTGCCACAGGCTGGTCACTAACCTTCTTCTTTAAGGCACTCCTGATTGCTGATCTGTGGTTGGCAAACCTTATCCGAGCATCATCAGAGGTTTTACCAATGTAAAAATGCCCACAGCAGCAATTCAACAAGTAAACCACATATGTAGTGATGCATGAGGTAAGAAAGTGCCGGATCATAAACTTCTTATTGGTGTGTGGGTGGCCAAAAGTGGGGCCAGGCACCATGGAACTGCAAGTCGTGCACCTTGCACACCTGAAACAGTCCTTATTCTTGTTCAATTGTAGACAATTCTTCTGGGTGTAGCAGTGGAGGGGATCCGTGATCATTAAGGTGTCTGAGTTTCTTATTCCTTTTATAGACCACCCGGGGGTGTTGCCATTTGTTAAATTGAAGGGTGGAGTCGCTCTTAATAATGTGCCAGTGCTGGCTCATGAATGGACTATACACTGTAGTGAATGTCAGTCGCTGCGTATTATCAATGTTTGTATCTTGTATGTCTTTCCCGGGATCATCAATCATCTGCATACTCTGGTCGATGAATCATTGATTATTACCACGCTGCACAAATTTCTCAGCCATTTCCTTTAGTTGGGACTGTCTTATATACGGTTCACTGCTATTTCTTGCTACTCGCATCAACTGGGCTTTAGGAATGGCTCTCAATAAAGAAGTTGGATGATTGCTAGTTGCGTGCAACAGTGAGTTTCTATCTGTTGGCATACAGTAGAGGGATGTTCCCAATTTATTCTGTCCTTTTTTGAAGATCTCCAGGTCAAGGAATTCAATCACCCTCTCATCATCATTGAGTTTGAATTTGACTGGATTATCCAATGCGTTTAACTGATCAAACCAGCTCTTAAGTTCTTCAGCTGTACCACTCCAGACTATAAAGAGGTCGGACTCGTCAATATACTGACGAAAGTACCTCACCTCAGGCTTCTCAAAGACACCTATTACAGATGTTTCATAGTTATCCATAAATAGGTTGGCCAGGGAAGGGGCCGCATTAGAGCCCTTGGCCGTCCCTGATACTTGTTGATAAAAAAGAATTCTCAAAACGAAAGTAATTAAGTTGTAAACTTAGATCCAGCATCTTTATGAGTAAGTCCCTTGGAGGGCCAACATACGGATAGTGATCAAGCACCTCCATGCATAGTTTACCACTTTCGTGAGGTATAATTGTATATAGGCTGTTGACATCAGCAGTAGCAAGGAACCATGTGTCTTCAATGTTGAAATCCATCGATTCCTTAATGAGTTGTGATGAATCTCGTAGGTAAGATCGGATGTTTCTAACCAGTGGTTGTATAAAGTGGTCAACAAAAATCACTAATCTGGTGGTGATAGAGTTCCTTGCAGAAACGATTGGTCTCCCTGGTGGATTTTTGATAGCGTATACATTATGAGACAGGAGGGGAACTCCAACATTAGATACTTTTGAGTGTTCTCAACAATCCAACCTGATTTAACAGCGTATGATAAGGTTTCATCAATGATCCATTTAAATTCAGACGTTGGGTCATGTTTTAATGGCAAATAGGTGGTTAAATCACTCAGCGGTTGGAGTATTTCATCTCGATAGTAGGAATAATAAAGGACCACTATCGCTTCCCCCTTGTCCGCTGCCCTGATGACTATGTCAGGGTCAGTGGACAGGGATATAATAGCCTGTTTTTCGTCCTCCGAAATGTTGTTATGGTATTTCACCTGTTCCATACTTGTAATATCTTGGGAAACCAATCGCATGAAAGTCTTAATGCTGGGATTCAAACTATGTGGACCAAAGAAGCTTTTTTTTTTTTTTTTTGTTTTTGTTTTTTAAAACAATTTTTATTGTAGAAGAAAAGAATACACTTACAGTGAAAATAACCATAACGTTGTCTGTACAGATATTCAGACATTTATTATGATTTAACAGTGTTAAGCAAACGATTAGGGGAGAATTGTCCATTACGAGAAAACTCTTGTTAATACTAGTGATTGGGGTAACTCCCCAAGGGTCAGATAGAATTAGCAGGCACGGTATAGAATAGGAGTAGTTCGTATTAGTTAGTGATGATACGTACCGCATATTGCCTGGCTTTTCAACAGTTCATTATAACATTTACGTCTCCAGCTGGTATATTTACATAGAAAGTGCACTCCTCACAAACATTAACAACATGAAAACCTTAGCATTTCAAAACATGTGCCTATACAGGCAAGAACAAGAGAAAAAGAAGAAGAGAGGAAAGGAAAAGGAACAAAAAGAAAGGTGGGTTTAGAGAAAGGGGAAAGGGCAAAGAAGAAAAGGGGAAAGGGAAGGTTTAATAATTTGGAAGATTGATCCAGGTGGGGCGGCCCACCCCAAAGTTGTAGTGACTATTAGGCTATCTGTGAGTGTAGGAGAGTTTGCCAGTAAAATAGTATGTTATGGTAAAAGGCAAGACTGCCATTCTTAAGGTGTGCATATTCTTCAATCTCTAGTAGCTCTGATGTGTTGTGCAGCCATTCCTGCCGGGTTGGGATCTGGGCAGACTTCCACTTGCGTGCAATAAGTAATTTGGCTCCGTTTAAGCTATATTGTAAGAGTTTCCATTTGATTTTGCATATTTTCTTTGGTTTGTAATTTAGAAGGGCTGTGATTGGGGGTAGTTCGAATTGTTCTCCCATGATAGTTTTCAAACTATGAATAATGTCTTCCCAAAATGGGAATAATTTCGGGCAGTGCCACCAGATATGGGCCATTGTGCCAGGAGACCCACAACCTCTCCAACATGTGGTGTTAGATTGAGGATATATTCATTTAAGTCTGTCAGGGGTTAGGTACCATCTAAACAGGACTTTATGATTAAGCTCCAGTAATCTAGGGGAGGAGGATTTGGCAGAGTTATAACATATGTTGTCCCATTGCTCTTTGGATATAGAAATTCCTAAGTCGGTTTGCCAGTGGGAGTCATATGAAGATGTGGGTAGGGTAAGGGTGTCATCTAGCAGTCTTTTTGTTATGGACAGTGATCCTCTAGGCGTTACTCCTTCCAGACAGAGTCTTTCAAATTTCGTCAGTTCCCTCAATAAATCCTGTTTATAGGGTGAAGAACCTAGTAAGTGTGTGAGTTGGGCATATTTTAGCCATTGGGAGAAGGCTCCACCGGCCAGGTCTGTAAGTTGTGATCTCGGTTTCAGTTTTCCTCCCCCTGTCAGGTAAGTGAACGGTATCGTTGGGCCTGTGTCTGGGGAATACGATTCATTCGGGATAAGTCCCCTATGGAATTCTGCATTTATCGGGATTGGTGTCATTGGTGAGATGTATGTCGTGAGGCCTTTGGTCTTAAGTCGTATAGTGTCCCATGTACGAAAGTAATGAGCGTAAAGAGGGGAGGTTCTGGATAGTATGGGTCTACATGTTTGTTTGATCCAGCACAGTGGCCCTATCGCGGGTGAGCTCAACAGGAAGGAGTCTATGGAGGACCAGGCTATTGTATGTGTGACATCATGCCACTCTAGGATTTTTTGCAGTACTACGGCTTTGTAGTATTGTGATATTAACGGCACCCCCAAGCCCCCCCTACCCAAGGGTTTCGTCAAGATCCTTTTACTGATACGGGGCTTTACCTTTCCCCATATAAAGGAATTTATCATGGATTGTAGTTTTGTCAGATAGGTCAATGGCAGTTGGATTGGTGCGGCCTGGAGGAGATACAGGATTTGGGGTAAGGTGGTCATTTTAACTGCCTGGATCCTTCCCCACCAAGACAGGGGTTTCTCCTGCCAGGAGTCAAAATCTTTCCTAAGTTTGTATAGAAGTGGTGTGTAATTAAATTTAAATAACTTATTAATAGAGGGGGCCAGGTAGATTCCAAGGTATTTGATTTTATCTTGGAGTAGGGTGTATGGGCATAGGGTTTTGAGGTTCTCAAAGTTTTCTTTTGGTAGGTTTATATTAAGGATTTCAGATTTTCTAGCATTGATCAAGAAGTTAGAGTGGGCACTAAATCTCTCAAATTCTGTCAATAAGTATGGCAGAGACTTGTGTGGGTGTGTTAGTAAGGTGAGAACGTCGGCAGCGTACAGGGTGAGCTTATACATGTTGGGACCTAGCTGTGGGCTGGTGATATGTGCATTTTTCCGTATGTGGGCTGCCAATATCTCAATTGATACGGCAAACAACAAAGGCGACAGGGGGCACCCCTGTCTCGTGCCTTTTCGTGCCTTTTCGAATTCTAAAGCTGTCGGAAAGTGTGTTATTCGCCCGGTCAAATGCTTTTTCAGCATCGGTTGAGATCAGAATAGTAGGTGTTTTTGACCGGCCGGACTGTTCAATCAGGTGTAAGACCCTTGTGGTGTTGTCCCTTGCTTCTCTTTTTGGGATAAAGCTGGATTGATCGGTGTGGATAATCTGTCAAGATTTTGTTCATTCTGGTCGCAAAAATTTTTGAGTACAGCTTTATATCTGTATTGCGTAAAGATATTGGTCTATAATTGCCTACCTGAGTAGCGTCCTTGTCTGGTTTAGGGATAACCGATATATATATGCCTCAAGGGAGCTCTCTGACCAGGTTGTGCCATTGTCTATGGACTGGAATAGGGTTGTTAGATGGGGGATAAGCAAATTTTTAAATTGTTTATAATATATATTTGAGAACCCGTCTGGGCCGGACACTTGTGTGAGGGGAGGGAGTTTATGGCTGTTGCTACTTCTTGGGGTGTAATGGGACTGTCCAAAAGTTCTGTTAATTCTTTAGGGATGCTAGGGAGAGAAGCGTCTGTTATGTACTGTTCAGTGGCTGAGGGGGTTGCGGTTTCTGGGGGGGCTTGGAGGTTATAGAGACTGCCATAGAAGTTTTTAAACTCCTCAACTATTGAAGGACTGCTTACCAAGCTGTTCCCTGCACTATTCACTATTTTGTGAGTGTTTAGCCTACGCTCCTTAAATGCTCTGGCTAGAGAGGGGCTGATTTTATTAGACCTAGCAAGGAATGTCTTTTTGAGATATAGCGCCCTAGTCTGGGCTTCCCTGTAAAGTAGCTTGTTTAGGTCATTTCTATGTTGTCTCAGGAGATTAGAGAGGGGGAGGTTTGTGGGTGTTTCTTGATGTTGTTTCTCAAAGTGCGTATGGAATGTAGGATAGTCGAGTATTGCGTTCTAAAATGTTTCGCCTGTAAAGCTTTATGTTTGATGAGTTCTCCGCGTAGAACCGATTTATGTGCTTCCCAAAGTGAGTGGGGAGAAATGTCAGCTGTGTTGTTAATCCTAAAGTACTCCTCATTAGTGTCTGCTAAGTGTTTGGAGAGTGTTTTATTTTTTAACAATGCTTCATCTAATTTCCAAACAAAGGGGGATAGAGGAACTTCTGACCATTCAAGGTTTATAGACACCATAGCGTGGTCTGACCAACTAGTTGGGGTGATTTCTGCGTTCTTAATATGACTATATATTGATTGATCTACTAGAACATAATCTATTCGGGAATAGTTTTTATGTGGGTTTGAATAGAAAGTGTAGGTGCGTTGGGAGGGGTGTTTCAATCTCCACGTGTCTAGTAATGTCAAACTTTGAATGAGGGACACTGTGTCTACCAATGTTTTAGAGGGAACACTGCTACGTCCCGTCGAACAGTCTAAGATGGGATCAAATGCTAAGTTAAAGTCCCCTGCTAGAACAAGGGGTCCCTTCAGGTGAGACAATATGTGACGTTTGAGTGATTTCAGAAATTTGATCTGTTTTGTGTTTGGAACATAAATATTGGTCAGCGTTAGTGGTCTATTATATAGTAGGCCAGTCACTATTATCCATCTACCTCCTGGGTCAGGTATAGCTTCTAACAGTTGGAATGGTAAGTGTCTGTGAAACAATATCCCCACACCTCCTGCTTTTCTAGCATTGTGGGAGAAATATCCCACATGGTAGTCTTTGTTAGAGAATAGGGGGGGGGGGAGTCCTTAGGAAAGTGGGTCTCCTGCACGAAAACTATGTCTGCTTTTAACTTTTTTAAACCATGCTAGAGCTACAGAGTGCTTGGTGGGAGAGTTTAGCCCTTTAGCGTTCTGTGTAACTATTGAGACTAATGGAGGTGCCATGATATCTTGGTTTTCCTGTGGTCTATGTTGTATAGCTCAAATGTATGCAAGTGGGTTCTAGCATGTTTATGGAAGTATATAAAGAAGTTAGTTCTTACCTGAAATTGCAACTCCTCATAAGGTGTGCCGCCCCATCAAGACCAAAGAAAGGGGGGAGTGTAGAGAAGAGATGGGAAAAACAGGGGACAGACAAAAGTCTAACGGCTAGATTTAGAGTTTTGTCGGTAAGGACCCGCGTAGCTAACGCTGGCTTTTTTCTGGCCGCACCATAAAAATAACTCTGGTATTGAGAGTCCACATAAAGGCTGCGTTAGGCTCCAAAAAAGGAGCGTAGAGCATATTTAAAGCAGCTTCAACTCTCGATACCAGAGTTGCTTACGGACGCGGCCAGCCTCAAAAACGTGCTCGTGCACGATTCCCCCATAGGAAACAATGGGGCTGTTTGAGCTGAAAAAAAACCTAACACCTGCAAAAAAGCCGCGTTCAGCTCCTAACGCAGCCCCATTGTTTGTTATGGGGAAACACTTCCTACGTCTGCACCTAACACCCTAACATGTACCCCGAGTCTAAACAACCCTAGCCTTACACTTATTAACCCCTAATCTGCCGCCCCCGCTATCGCTGACCCCTGCATATTATTTTTAACCCCTAATCTGCCGCTCTGTAAACCTCCGCTACTTACATTATCCTTATGTACCCCTAATCTGCTGCCCCTAACACCGCCGACCCCTATATTATATTTATTAACCCCTAATCTGCCCCCCACAACGTCGCCTCCACCTGCCTCACTTATTAAACCCTAATCTGCAGAGCGGACTGCACCGCTATCATAATAAAGTTATTAACCCCTAATCCGCCTCACTAACCCTATAATAAATAGTATTAACCCCTAATCTGCCCTCCCTAACATCGCCGACACCTAACTGCCGACCGGAGCTCACCGCTATTCTAATAAATGTATTAACCCCTAAAGCTAAGTCTAACCCTAACACTAACAGCCCCCTAACTTAAATATAATTTAAATCTAACGAAATTAATTAACTCTTATTAAATAAATTATTCCTATTTAAAGCTGTAAAATAAATCCTAATATAGCTACAATATAAATTATAATTATATTATAGCTATTTTAGGATTAATATTTATTTTACAGGTAACTTTGTATTTATTTTAACCAGGTACAATAGCTATTAAATATTTAAGAACTATTTAATAGCTAAAATAGTTAAAATAATTACAAAATTACCTGTAAAATAAATCCTAACCTAAGTTACAATTAAACCTAGCACTATACTATCATTAAATTAATTAAATAAAATACCTACAAATACCTACAATTAAACCAAACACTACACTATCAATACATTAATTAAATACAATACCTACAAATAACTACAATGAAATAAACTAACTAAAGTACAAAAAATAAAAAAGAACTAAGTTACAAAAAATAAAAAAATATTTACAAACATAAGAAAAATATTACAATTTTAAACTAATTACACCTACTCTAAGCCCCCTAATAAAATAACAAAGACCCCCAAAATAAAAAATGCCCTACCCTATTCTAAATTACTAAAGTTCAAAGCTCTTTTACCTTACCAGCCCTGAACAGGGCCCTTTGCGGGGCATGCCCCAAGAAGTTCAGCTCTTTTGCCTGTAAAAAAAAACATACAATACCCCCCCCAACATTACAACCCACCACCCACATACCCCTAATCTAACCCAAACCCCCCTTAAATAAACCTAACACTAAGCCCCTGAAGATCATCCTACCTTGTCTTCACCTCACCGGGTATCAACGATCGGTCCTGGCTCCAAAATCTTCATCCAACCCAAGCGGGGGCTGGCGATCCATCATCCGGTGGCTGAAGAGGTCCAGAAGAGGCTCCAAAGTCTTCATCCTATCCGGGAAGAAGAGTAGATCCGGACCGGCAACCATCATCTTCCAAGCGGCATCTTCTATCTTAATCCGATGAGGACCGGCTCCATCCTGAAGACCTCCACCGCAGACCCATCTTCATCCGGCGACGTCCAACTGAAGAATGACGTTTCCTTTAAGGGACGTCATCCAAGATGGCGTCCCTCAAATTCCGATTGGCTGATAGGATTCTATCAGCCAATCTGAATTAAGGTAGGAATATTCTGATTGGCTGATGGAATCAGCCAATCAGAATCAAGATCAATCCGATTGGCTGATCCAATCAGCCAATCAGATTGAGCTCGCATTCTATTGGCTGATCGGAACAGCCAATAGAATGCAAGCTCAATCTGATTGGCTGATTGGATCAGCCAATCGGATTGAACTTGATTCTGATTGGCTGATTCCATCAGCCAATCAGAATATTCCAACCTTAATTCCGATTGGCTGATAGAATCGGAATTTTAGTTTAAAATTGTTGTAATATTTTTCTTATGTTTGTAAATATTTTTTTATTTTTTTGTAACTTAGTTCTTTTTTATTTTTTGTACTTTAGTTAGTTTATTTAATTGTAGTTATTTGTAGGTATTGTATTTAATTAATGTTTTGACAGTGTAGTGTTTGGTTTAATTGTAGGTAATTGTAGGTATTTTATTTAATTAATTTAATGATAGTATAGTGTTAGGTTTAATTGTAACTTAGGTTAGGATTTATTTTACAGGTAATTTTGTAATTATTTTAACTATTTTAGCTATTAAATAGTTCTTAACTATTTAATAGCTATTGTACCTGGTTAAAATAAATACAAAGTTACCTGTAAAATAAATATTAATCCTAAAATAGATATAATATAATTATAATTTTTTTTGTAGCTATATTAGGATTTATTTTACAGGTAAGTATTTAGCTTTAAATAGGAATAATTTATTTAATAAGAGTTAATTAATTTCGTTAGATTTAAATTATATTTAAGTTAGGGGGGTGTTAGTGTTAGGGTTAGACTTAGCTTTAGGGGTTAATACATTTATTAGAATAGCAGTGAGCTCCGGTCGGCAGATTAGGGGTTAATAATTGAAGTTAGGTGTCGGCGATGTTAGGGAGGGCAGATTAGGGGTTAATACTATTTATTATAGGGTTAGTGAGGCGGATTAGGGGTTAATAACTTTATTATAGTAGCGGTGCGGTCCGCTCGGCAGATTAGGGGTTAATAAGTGTAGGGAGGTGGAGGCAACGTTGAGGGGGGCAGATTAGGGGTTAATAAATATAATATAGGGGTCGGCGGTGTTAGGGGCAGCAGATAAGGGGTACATAAGGATAACTTAAGTAGCGGCGCTTTGCGGTCGGCAGATTAGGGGTTAATTATTGTAGGTAGCTGGCTGCGACGTTGTGGGGGCAGGTTAGGGGTTAATAAATATAATATAGGGGTCGGCGGTGTTAGGGGCAGCAGATTAGGGGTACATAACGATAACGTAGGTGGCGGTCGGCAGATTAGGGGTTAAAAAAATGTAATCGAGTGGCGGCGATGTGGGGGCGCCTCGGTTTAGGGGTACATAGGTAGTTTATGGGTGTTAGTGTACTTTAGAGTACAGTAGTTAAGAGCTTTATGAACCGGCGTTAGCCCAGAAAGCTCTTAACTAATGACTTTTTTCTGCGGCTGGAGTTTTGTCGTTAGAATTCTAACGCTCACTTCAGATACGACTCTAAATACCGGAGTTAGAAAAATCCCATTGAAAAGATAGGATACGCAATTGACGTAAGGGGATCTGCGGTATGGAAAAGTTGCGGCTGAAAAGTGAGCGTTAGACCCTTTTTTTGAGTGACTCCAAATACCGGAGGTAGCCTAAAACCAGCGTTAGGAGCCTCTAATGCTGGTTTTCATGGCTACCGCCAAACTCCAAATCTAGGCCTAAAAGAATAAAACATAATGATTAATATTCCAGTTATAAACCAAACATCAATATTAAAACTCACAAACAGTAAATGAGTAATCACACGGGAGTACTCGTAGGTAGAGTAAGGGGGAAAAGGTGGCTGCTACTACGTTTGGTAGCAGGCCGGTTTACTAATGAAATTATTTTATAGGAACGTGTCTTCTGGTGTGTCACCTAGAAAAATGGGCAGTAAATTTAACAAACCATATGGGAGATTAATCTTACTTTTGACAGCTAGAATAGTCAACAAACCTCATTAACCATATATAAGGACTAAGGGAACAATAAAACTGGGATTAAAATGTTACTGCTGTTAATCTAGTTGGCTAGGGATCAGATAGTTATTCTCGACATGTGTAATACAGCTAATAAAAAGCAGAAAGCAAACCCCATCACTCAATACATTAGATTAAGGTCTTTCATGTGAGTCCATCAGAAGTTGAGGGTGGGTCTTTGTTCTGTTCCGTTTTTGGCGTGAGACCTGGGTCCATTCCTGTCATCGTGGTCGTGGATCTTTAGGTGGGTGAGGCATGTCAGATGTAGAAGGTAGTGTAGGGGGCCGAATGCCCAGTTGGGAGCAGAATTACTCCAGATCTTCAGGGTTTTTGTAGATCGCAGAGATATTGTCCTTTACTACCCTGAGGCAAAAGGGGAAGCCCCAGCAGTATGGTATTTTTAGTTCTCTCAGGAGCAGCGTCAAAGGTCTGGCCTCTCTCCTCTTGGTTAAAGTCATTTGACTTAGGTCTGCAAAAAATTGTAAAGCATGTCCTTCAAATGTAATAGGTGCATGTTGCCTTGCTGCAGATAGGATATCTTCTTTGTCTTTAAAATTGGTAAATTTCAGTATAATGTCCCATGGTGGTGCAGGGTCTTTGGGCAGGGGTCTTAAGGCACGATGAAAACGGTCCAGCTGATATTCTTTACCCTTGCCTTCCTGATTTTCATTTCCCATGTGCTCATTAAACAGTTTTTGGAGAAAAGGCAACAGATCTACAGCTTTGATAGATTCAGGGACTCCACATACCCTGATGTTGTGGCGCCTGCCTCTATTCTCCAGGTCTTCAACCTGGTCCTGTAGTTGCTGAATAATATTAGAGTTGCAGGTAGAATGTTGGATTTGTTGGTCTAGTAGTCTGTCTGTGCTTTCTAGGCCTTCTTCCAGATTTGCGATTCTATTGCCTATTTCGCCAATTTCTTTCTTTACCTCAGTGAGGCTTGATTTGATCATGGAGCTCACTTGTGAAATAAAGTTGGAGAACTCTTCTTTAGAGGGAAGAGATAGTATGTCTGCTTTAGTGAGAATATTGTCTTCTTCTGATGTTATGTCAGTCTCTGCTTGCACAGGGGAAGATTTTGAAGGAGAGGGGGGGAGTATGTACAGTGGGGTTATCCATTGCCTTGAAGAAAGAATGAACTTTAGGTGTGACTGCCCCAGCTCCCTTTAATGATCTTTCAGCTCTGGGCCCCTTCCTAGAAGCCATGAAAGTGCAGTGTCAAACATGACGTAGGTTTAAGTTTCAGGTTCAGGCAATTGTTAGGCTGTGGGTTAAATTGCTTCACGCTGTGATGAGACAGGTCTCTTAAGGGTTGATAACTATAGTGAGAGTTATGAGAAAGAGGGCCTCTGCTAGTGTTATCTGGGATAAACCCATGTGGCCTGAATATAGTGGAGATAACTGCCCAAAATAGTATTTCAAATGAGGTATATGCTGTATCCTGGGTTGCGATCACATATTGTGTGTATCAGTCTCGTTTATATATTATTCAGACAGGCGTGAAAGAGTTTCATGGCCAATTATACAGTGGCTCTATGTGCATGGCCTTGCGTGGGGGCTCTGGCGGTTTTACTCACTGCGGTGATCGGAGCCGTTGATATTTGCGATCTTGTTGAGCCTCGTTGTCTACTCACAGTCTCCTGTATTCCGGTGAGGTAAGATTGCAGCAATTCAGCCGAACAGGTCTGCGATTAGGAAATATAGTTGCCTCCGGGTGTTTGTTTCAGACCACGTGGTCGGCCGCGCTGTGTTAGGAATGCTGGTCTTCCCCAGGGATGGCAGCCGATTGTGACTCCAATTAGACGATCAAAGATGTCAGCAAAGGTACTGTGACTGATAGTCACATTGATAAACACGTTCCTGAGCCTTTAAGGTAGTTAATAAGACCGACCTCACACAGGAGATCTTTCAGCTTGCATCCATTTCTGGAGCCAGCTAGCTCCGCCCCCCTGGACCAAAGGAGCTTTTGCCTTTAAAAGGGGGACTTGCTGCCTGTGCATCCGTATATTTGAAAAATTCTTTAAGTCTCAGGGATCTCTGGAATTTCTGACAATATATAAAAACATCAAACTCATTGTTTCTGTGGGTCTGAACAAAGCTTAAACCTTTGTTGAGAAGGCTCAGTTCTGCAGAAGTGAGGGACTGGTGGCCGTTGTTCACAACAAGGTAACTCCCCAACCTGGGGGGTTGTATTACCTGTGGGTGTTTTTTTCTCCAGTCCCCCTCCGTAGGTGGAGCCACCCCCTCGTTTTCTTTGGCCGACTCTTGTAGTGACCCCCTGAAAAACTGTTGTGTGCTTCCAGATGCGCCAGCAGGGTCACTACTCACCTGGGGCATGTCTGTGTCGGAGCCTGAACTGCTATCCACTGTTTGCAATGACTGTTTGGTAAAATACCATTGGCGTCTCCTCCTAATTGCAAATGGTCTCAGATTTTCACCCCCAATTAGCCACGATACACTCTTTTTTCCTTATAGTCCTCGCTGACTGTCTGTAGCTTCCTATTTTTCAATTTGACAAGATTATCCTTGTACTCCTTGACCTGAGCCGCTAGTTTGTCCATCCAAGGTTCTATGGTATCTTCCCTTAGGGTCTGGATTTTCTTCATTTCACAATCCTGTATCTCTTGTTTTACTTTATCCAAGAGGGCTCTCACCTCCTCTGTGACCAGTAATATCAAATCAAGTGAGCACTTATTCAATATTGCGCACCAGCGCTTACAGAAACCGGGGTTCACTCATCCAATCGTTGGTAAATTTCTTATGCGGAACACTCTAGGAATTAACTTTCTTCTATAGTACTCAGAGAGATATAATCCATGGAGTTTCAAATCAACCTCCTTTTTCTTCAATTTTAACAGTGCCAAATAAATGGCTTTAGCTGAATCTTCATTAGTCATATCCTCATCCAAAGCAAATAGAATTCTGGCCACATCATTCTCTGCGAATATCAACACTATCCATATTGCCTGCTGGTTACACAAGGTGTAGTGCACGTAAAAGTGCTAATGTGTACGTGAAAGTGCTATAGTGCTAGGTAGAGTCCCTGGGGAAGAGTTTAAACACATGTGGGTGCATCAACAACTTAAATATTAGAGCAATGGAGAGCACTCTCACTTAATAGCACAACTGCCAGGGTGCTAGTACAACATACGTATAGTGTAACAAAAAACTTGCATTCGCTGGTCCTTTTTAAACAAACTCTTTTACTGTGAAAATTAGAGACATTTTGGGGACAAAGTATCCCCTTCCTACGACACAGTGTATATACAAATCAAACATTATATAGTGCAAACATGATAAACCCCACCCCCCAATTAGGACATAAAAAAACGCCAAATGCAAGTCATGGCAACCACCTTGTCACAAAGCATGTGCACGGACATGGCAAGTAACGTCCAGATATAGTAAGTAACTGTAGTTACAGGATCCTAATGTTGTTAGTTTGGATTAGACCTAGGGAACAGCACCCGGTCTTTGAGTTAGTTATTATTTTGTCTGGGTATACCTCTGTAGCTGCACCATAATATAACAGGATAGGTTATGGGTGAATTGCGGTCCATGTGTATAAGCTCCGCTCTGTCTCTGTTTCCTGTTGTTGCGCTAATACATACTTGTGAGTAATACGCTATAGCTTCTCACCATTTTCCTTATGTGTACTCTGGTTACTCTTAAATATGACCCTTAGTTACACCAAACACAGACGGATTTTTGTTAAAAATACAAATGCACTTGTTTGTGTATTTGTGACAAGGTGGTTGCCATGACTTGCATTTGGCGGTTTTTTTTGTTCTTAATTGGGGGGTGGGGTTTATCATGTTTGCACTATATAATGTTTGATTTGTATATAAACTGTGTCTGAGGAAGGGGATACTTTGTCCCCGAAACGTCACTACTTTTCAGTAAAAGAGTTTGTTTAAAAAGGACCAGCGATTGCAAGTTTTTTGTTACACTATCGGCTAGAGTTCTGGGGGTGCGTTAGCTACGAGTGCTTTTTTGCCCCCGCACCTTTTAAATAACGCTGGTATTTAGAGTTCACAGAATGGCTGTGTTAGGCTCCAAAAAAGGAGCGTAGAGCATATTTACCGCCACTGCAACTCTAAATACCAGCGTTGCTTACGGACCCGGCCAGCTTAAAAAACGAGCTCGTGCACGATTCCCTCATAGAAAACAATGGGGCAGTTTGAGCTGAAAAAAAACCTAATACCTGCAAAAAAGCAGCGTTCAGCTCCTAACGAAGCCCCATTGTTTACTATGGGGAAACACTTCTTAAGTCTGCACCTAACACTCTAACATGTACCCCGAGCCTAAACACCCCTAACCTTACACTTAATAACACCTAATCTGCCGCCCCCGCTATCGCTGACCCCTGCATATTATTATTAACCCCTAATCTGCTCCTCCGTACACCGCCTCTACCTAAATTATACCTATGTACCCCTAATCTGCTGCCCCTAACACCGCCGACCCCTATATTATATTTATTAACCTCTAATCAGCCGCCCCCGCTATCGCTGACACCTGCATATTATTATTAACCCCTAATCTGCCGCTCCGTACACACCGCCGCTACCTACATTATCCCTATGTACCCCTAATCTGCTGCCCATATTATATTTATTAACCCCTAATCTGCCACCCCCAACGTCGTCTCCACCTACCTACAATTATTAACCCCTAATCTGCCGACCGGATCTCACCGCTACTATAATAAAAGTATTAACCCCTAAAGCTAAGTCTAACCCTAACCCTAACACCCCCCTAAGTTAAATATAATTTAAATCTAACAAAATAAATTAACTCTTATTAAATAAATTATTCCTATTTAAAGCTAAATACTTACCTGTAAAATAAACCCTAATATAGCTACAATATAAATAATAATTATATTGTAGCTATTTTAGGATTAATATTTATTTTACAGGCAACTTTGTAATTATATTAACCAGGTACAATAGCTATTAAATAGTAAATAACTATTTAATAGCTACCTAGTTAAAATAATTACAAAATTACCTGTAAAATAAATCCTAACCTGTTACAATTAAACCTAACACTAAACTATCAATAAATTAATTAAATACAATACCTACAATTGTCTACAATTAAACCTAACACTACACTATCAATAAATTAATTAAATACAATACCTACAAATAAATACAATGAAATAAACTAACTAAAGTACAAAAAATAAAAAAGAACTAAGTTACAAAAAATAAAAAAATGTTTACAAGCAGAAAAATATTACAACAATTTTAAACTAATTACACCTACTCTAAGCCCCCTAATAAAATAACAAAGACCCCCAAAATAAAAAAATGCCCTACCCTATTCTAAATTAAAAAAGTTCAAAGCTCTTTTACCTTACCAGCCCTGAAAAGGGCCCTTTGCGGGGCATGCCCCAAAGAATTCAGCTCTTTTGCCTGTAAAAAAAACACATACAATACCCCCCCCCCAACATTACAACCCACCACCCACATACCCCTAATCTAACCCAAACCCCCCTTAAATAAACCTAACACTAAGCCCCTGAAGATCTTCCTACCTTATCTTCACCTCGCCGGGTATCACACCAATCCGTCCTGACTCCGATGTCTTGATCCAAGCCCAAGCGGGGGGCTGAAGATGTCCATGATACAGCTGAAGTCTTCATCCAAGTGGGAGTTGAAGAGGTCCATGATCCAGGTGAAGTCTTCTATCAATGGCATCTTCAATCTTCTTTCTTCCGGATCAATGTTCATCCCGCCGACGCGGAACATCCATCTTCACCGACGACTTCCTGACGAATGACGGTTCCTTTAAATGACGTCATCCAAGATGGCGTCCCTCGAATTCTGATTGGCTGATAGGATTCTATCAGCCAATCGGAATTAAGGTAGGAAAATTCTGATTGGTTGATCGGAACAGCCAATAGAATGCGAGCTCAATCTGATTGGCTGATCGGATCAGCCAATCGGATTGAACTTGATTCTGATTGGCTGATTCCATCAGCCAATCAGAATTTTCCTACCTTAATTCCGATTGGCTGATAGAATCCTATCATCCAATCGGAATTCGAGGGACGCCATCTTGGATGACGTCCCTTAAAGAAACCTTCATTCTTCAGTTGGACGTCGGAAGAAGAAGATGGATCCGCGCTGAAGGTCTTCAAGATGGAGCCGTTCGTCATCGGATGAAGATAGAAGATGCCGCTTGGATCAAGATGGTTGCCGGTCCGGATCTCCTCTTCTTCCCGGATAGGATGAAGACTTTGGAGCCTCTTCTGGACCTCTTCAGCCGCTGCTTGATAGAGGACTTCAGCCGGATTATGGATCGCCAGCCCCAGCTTGGGCTTGGATGAAGACTTCGGAGGCTTGGATCAAGACTTCGGAGGACGGATCAGTGAACCTGGCATGGTGTATGTGGGTGGTGTGTTGTATGTGGGTGGTGGGTTGTAATGTTGGGGGGGGTATTGTATGTTTTTTTTTACAGGCAAATGAGCTGAATTATTTGGGGCATGCCCAGCAAATGGCACTTTTCAGGGCTGGTAAGGTAAAAGAGCTTTGAACTTTTTTAATTTAGAATAGGGTAGGGCATTTTTTTTATTTTGGGGGTCTTTGTTATTTTATTAGGGGGCTTAGAGTAGGTGTAATTAGTTTACAAGACAAAGACAAAAACAGAGGCGCCACATGTGTAGGTCAATAAAGATAAATAAATCCAGATAGCAGCAGAATAAGGGTACTCACAAAAATGGCGGCACTCTATTGTGCCAACAGGAGCAGGATGGTATTTTACAGGGAACCAGCTGGCTGTGTGGAAGATCCCCACCGGATGCGTGCAGTGTTGGAATTTTCTGCCTGCAGGGCTTCTGAATAATACCCAATGGCAATCCTTCCCTTCAACTGGAACTGCAGGTGGAATGGAGAGATGGGCTCTGTAAAGCTGGTTCGCTGTAAAATACCAGCCTGCTCCTGTTGGCACAATAGAGTGCCGCCATTTTTGTGAGTACCCTTATTCTGCTGCTATCTGGATTTATTTATCTTTATTGACCTACACATGTGGCGCCTCTGTTTTTGTCTTTGTCTTATCATCATAGAAGTGCATCATCCCCTTGGGTGACAACAGAGAGCGGCCTATCAAGTTCTGGGATGTCCGAGGACACCTGTTGGACTTAACATATCTGGCTTGTCTAGTCTATTTATTTTATTGTGTATTATCTTTTTATCTTTACTTGCACATACAGGGATTTTTATATATATTATATTGTGTTTATGTACTAATTCCTTCATATCTATAGCGCCTCCTATAGAAGCCCAGTGATCTATATCACGGTTGCTTCTTCATTTGTAATTAGTTTAAAATTGTTGTAATATTTTTCTAATGTTTGTAAATATTTTTTTATTTTTTGTAACTTAGTTCTTTTTTATTTTTTGTACTTTAGTTAGTTTATTTCATTGTATTTATTTGTAGGTATTGTATTTAATTAATTTATTGATAGTGTAGTGTTAGGTTTAATTGTAGGTAATTGTAGGTAGTTTATTTAATTAATTTATTGATAGTGTAGTGTTAGGTTTAATTGTAGGTAATTGTAGGTAGTTTATTTAATTAATTTATTGATAGTGTAGTGTTAGGTTTAATTGTAGGATATATTTTACAGGTAATTGTGTAATAATTTTAACTAGGTAACTATTAAATAGTTATTAACTATTTAATAGCTATTGTACCTGGTTAATATAATTACAAAATTGCCTGTAAAATAAATATTAATCCTAAAATAGCTACAATATAATTATAATTTATATTGTAGCTATATTAGGGTTTATTTTACAGGTAAGTATTTAGCTTTAAATAGGAATAATGTATTTAATAAGAGTTAATTTATTTCGTTAGATTTAAATTATATTTAACTTAGGGGGGTGTTAGTGTTAGGGTTAGACTTAGCTTTAGGGGTTAATCCATTTATTAGAGTAGCGGCGAGATCCGCTCGGCAGATTAGGGGTTAATTATTGTAGGTAGCTGGCAGGGACTTTGTGGGGGGCAGATTAGGGGTTAATAAATATAATATAGGCGTCGGCTGTGTTAGGTGCAGCAGATTAGGGGTACATAGGTATAATGTATGTTGTGGCGGTGTACGGAGCGGCAGATTAGGGGTTAAAAAATATGCAGGTGTCAGCGATAGTGGGGGCGGCAGATTAGGGGTTAATAAATATTATGTAGGGGTCGGCGGTATTAGGGCCAGCAGATTAGGGGTACATAGGGATAACGTAAGTGGCGGCGGTGTACGGAGCGGCATATTAGGGGTTAAACATTTTTAATAGAGTGGCGGCGATGTGGGGGGGGCCTCGGTTTAGGGGTGCATAGGTAGCTCTTAACTACTGACTTTTTTCTGCGGCTGGAGTTTTGTCGTTAGATTTCTAACGCTCACTTCAGCCACGACTCTAAATACCGGCGTTAGAAAGATCCCATTGAAAAGATAGGATACGCAATTGGCGTAGGGGGATCTGCGGTATGGAAAAGTTGCGGCTGCAAAGTGAGTGTTAGACCCTTTCCTGACTGACTCTAAATACCAGCGGGCGGTAAAAACCAGCGTTAGGAGCCTCTAACGCTGGTTTTGACGGCTACCGCCCAACTCTAAATCTAGGCCTGTATATTTTATATATATATATATATATATATATATATATATTAGGGTTGCACCAATACCGATACTAGTATCAGTATCGGTACCGATACCAAGTATTTGCATGAGTACTTGTACTCATGCAAATGCACCGATACTTAAACCGATACCTCCACTTCCTACCCATATGCTATCTTGTGGCATTTTTTTCAAACTGCATGTTCCCATTTCATTTTAAACTGGAGTGGAGACTAAACTAAAAAATGTTTACTACTGTTCTGCCAATACAAATTTCTGTTATTTGTATTATTGTAGGAGAGATCACTGTACCTAGTTCAAAAATGGCCCAAAAATATCTTTCTGCCCTATGCAGTAGTGTGGAAAGTGAAAGACTGTTCAACTTAGAGCCGAACCTCCATACAAATGTCAGATTGATGTTATATAACAGCCCTACTACCCAATTGCATCACCCCTTTAAATTTAATATTTTATTGTAATATTTTTTTATTTATAAACATGTTCAGTGAACTTTTTTATTATTTCATAATGTCTTTTATATTACAGTCCTTTATAATTATAAAGAAGGAATCTTACATAATTAGTCTGTATTGTGCTTGGTAAACTGTCACATGACATAAAAAAAAAGTATCGGTAATTAGTATCGGCGAGTATTTGAAAACAAGTATCGGTACTTGTACTCGGTCATAACAAAATGGTATCGGTGCAACCCTAATATATATATATATATATATATATATATATATATATATATATATCATATATATTACAGGTAAAGGAAGAAATCCTAGGATTAACCAGTGGCTTTGGGTAAAGCACAAAATAAGATCATACTTTGGGCTTTACCTGGGTAATCCTAGGATTACCCAAATGCTTCTGGAAAAAGCTGCTTAAATGCTAAGAAAACACACCAACAGTAAATAAAACATTTTTATTTTGGATATCACAAAAAACGTATGTTTCTTAAAATGTTTTTGTTACAACAGGAAATAAACATTTTTATATTTCATACGTGGATTTCTCATATGTTTTGTACGATGTTTTGTTACAACAACAGGAAATATTTTTACAATATGAAACACTTTTATTTTTCAAATCAAACATTTTTATTTTTCATAAATAAACATTTTTTTATATATGTTTTCTACCATGTTTTTTTTTACAACAACAGGAAATTAAACATTTTTGTGTTATTGTGTTCTTGGATAGACCGGACTGTCTGTCGCACATGCATTCTGTCAGAGAAACTTTAAAAGCACATTGTGGGGGGTGGGACCCATGGTTAGGTTCCCAGAGGTGGTTGGGGCGCCTGAGGCTCTGATTAGAACAGAACTCTCTGGAGCGTATCTGCCTTCGGTTGTTAATGCACAATCTGATTGATCTGTGTCTCTGTTAGGTCACTGGATGCACAACCAATCAGATAAGATCATGCATTAATGGCCAAGGGCTGATTCGCTCCAGATGGTTCTGTTCTTATCAGAGAGTCGGGTCCCGCAACCACCTCTGGGAACCTAACCATGGGTCCCACCCCCCACAGAGTGCTTTTAAAGGTTCTTGGAGAGAATGCGTGTCCGAGACCCATATTTAGGTTTCCAAAGGCAGATGTGGAGCCTAATACTCTGCACTCGGCCATTAATGCATGACTTTATTTGATTGGTTGTGCATCCAGGGGCCGCACAGAGACACGGACCAATCAAATCATGCATTTACAGACGAGGGCAGATACACTCCAAACATTTGATATGGGTTTATAGATTTAGTTGTTTATCTTGTATCACTAAGAACTATCATTTAATCTTGCTACTTAGGTTCTGTATTTTAATGGTCATTTTATTTGTGTGTGTATATATATATATATATATATATATATATATATATATATATATATATATATATATATATATAAAGCCTTAGAGCCTGAGTCACAGGTAAGTACAGGTATCCAAAAGGACCCTTCTCTCTTTTTCATAAGTTTTTCAAAACATTTATTGGTTCCAACATTTCGGCCCCAACCTGGGCCTTAGTCAAGGTAACAAACAATGAAAACTGACACATTACTTATTTTAAAGGTAAACAGTTGGAAAAATCCAGTGAGCAGCTTAAGCCAGCAGCATTCAGATTCCACCTTAAGAGGGCCTTAGAGAATCACCTGAGTGAGTGGGGGAGTGGTCTAACAGGGTATAAGTATTGTGTCAGTTTTCATTGTGTGTTACCCAGGTTGGGGCTGAAACGTTGGAGCCAATAAATGTTTTGGAAAACCTATGAAAAGGAGAGAAGAGTCCTTTTTGATATATATATATATATATATATATATATATATATATATATATATATATATATATATATATATATATATATATATGCAAGAAAAGAGAAATGATAGATATAGCAAGGGCGCAATCACTAATAATATATCTCTGGACTATATTCAACAGTAATTCAAAGCAACTGCCTCTATTTAGAAGGTAGAAAAAAGTTGTGTAAAAACATTTAAAAACACAATTAGATGGAGGTAAAAATAAAAATATAAATACAAATATAAATATGAACAGCAAGAATAAATTCACATAAAATAGATTCACATAAAAACACAATAACCCATACAATACAGAAAATAAATAAATACTATCAATACTCTATAGAGTCTTTTATAGTATCGTGAGCTAAAATGCTAGTGGCACATGAACAGTTTGTAATAATTCCGACAGGGAAAGGGGTGGGTTAAACACCAAAGCAGTATACCGGAGCTGCGACACGCCCCCGTGAAATAGAGTGTCCGATTTAAATAGAGGACTCCTTTAGGCAGACGGTAAGATCCTCTGAGGAAGAAGGCTGTGGACTATGTGCTGTGTTTTAAAATACCTCATACATTATTGAGGTTTTCTATTGTGAGTGTTATATTTTAAATAAATTGAGTTTATGGTGTACTTACAAACAGAGTTGCACTATTATTTTCCATATTTATTTTACATGCACATGGCCATTTGAGACCTAAACATCGACAAAAACAGAGATAAAGACCCAACAGCTGTTTGTGACATCCCTGGGAGGCGGAGGGAGTTTTCTGCTGACACTACGCGACACTTACCTCATACAGATTGAGGTCAAGGAGTGTGAGTAGATACCCTAAGGGGACCTTTTACTCCGAGCACTGGGGATCATTACTATCACCATCTAATCAATTTATTTTTCCTAATATGCAATACTGCTTTGGTGTTTAACCCACCCTTTTCCTGTCGGATTTATTACAAACTGTTCATGTGCCACTAGCATTATAGCTCACGATACTATAAAAGACTCTATAGAGTATTGATAGTATTTATTCATTTTCTGTATTGTATGGGTTATTGTGTTTTTATGTGAATCTATTTTATGTGAATTTATTCTTGCTGTTCATATTTATATTTGTATTTATATTTTTATTTTTACCTCCATCTAATTGTGTTTTTAAATGTTTTACACAACTTTTTTCTACCTTCTAAATAGAAGTAGTTGCTTTGAATTACTGTTGAATATAGTCCAGATATATATTATTAGTGAGTGTGCCCTTCCTATATCTATCATTTCTCTTTTTCTGCATATTTTATCTTATCAGGTCTGAGGGGTGTAGGGACCCACCGGCCCTGCTAGATAGATTAGGGCTGCATTTTTACATGCTAGTTATTCTCTTTGGGTTCTTCTTTTTGCCAATTGTACACCTTCTTTGTTTTCATATATATATATATATATATATGTCAGGTATTAGCACACTTGAGAAAATATGATCTGGTTATTGCGACGTATTGGGTGTTAGTTTTTTAATTATTGCCTTGGATAAGCATACGCTATCCTACATACTAAAAAATGCCTGGGATAAGCATAAGGCTATCCTGCATAATATTTAATGCCTGGGGTAAGCATAAGGCTATCCTAAATACCAATTAAAACCAGGGATAAGCATAAGGCTATCCTACATACTAATTAATGCCTGGGATACACATAAGGCTATCCTACATACAAATTAAAGCCTGGGATAAGCATAAGGCTATCCTGCATATTAATTAATGCCTGAGATAAGCATAAGGCTATCCTACATAATAATTAATGCCTGGGGTAAGCATACGGCTATCCTAAATACCAATTAAAACCAGGGATAAGCATAAGGCTATCCTACATACTAATTAATACCTTGGGTAAGCATAAGGCTGTCCTAAATACCAATTAAAACCTGGTATAAGCATAAGGCTATCCTACATATTAATGAATACCAGGGATAAACATAAGGCTATCCTACAAACCAATTAAAACCTGGGGAAAGTATAGGGCTATCCTACAAACTAATTAACATCTGGGATAAGCATAAGGATATCCTGCATGCTAAATAATGCCTGGGATAAGTATAAGGCTATCCTATGTAATAAGTAATGCCTGGGATAATCATAAGGCTATCCTACATACTAATTAATGCCTGGAATAAACATAAGGCTATCCTACATACTAATTAATGACTGGGATAAGCATTAGGTTATCCTACATACTAATTAATGCTTGGGATAAGCATAGGTCTATTCTACATACTAATTATTGCTGGAATAAACATAAGGCTACCCTATATAACAATGAATGCCTGGGAAAAGCATAAGGCTATCCTACATACTAATTAATGACTGGGATAAACATAAGGCTATCCTACGTACTAATTAATGTCTGGGATAAGCATAAGGCTATCTTACATACTAATTAATAACTGGGATAAACATAAGGCTATCCTACATACTAATTAATGCCAGGGATAAACATAAGGATATCCTACATACTAATTAATATCTGGGATAAGCATTAAGCTATCCTGCATAATAATTAATGTCTGGAATTAGCATGTCTATACTACATACTAATGAATGCCTGGGATAAGCATAAGGCTATCCTACATACTAATTATTGCCTAAGATAAGCTTAACCCCTTAACGACATGCATCGTACAGGGTATGTCTTGCACAAACTGGTCTTTAAAGACCAGCGACGTCCCCCATCTGATGCAGAGAGAGCCAATCTGTGGCCCTCTCTGCACCGGCATCGATGGCCGCAATCGTTGGTGGGAGCTGACGTGGGAGGCAGGTGGGCGGCCATCGATGGAAGACTGAAGAGAGAGGGGGACGGGATTGAGGGTGGGGTTGTCAGGAGCGCGCACGGGTGCGCACATGCACGGGGGGCGGCGGGAGGGCGTGTGCACGGGGAGGGATCGGGTGGGAACCGCTATACTACAGAAAATGTGGATTAATAAGTGGGAGAAAGGGGGGGGGGGGACAACAGAAAATTATTATTGTAAGGGATCTGGGAGGGGGTGGTGGTTGGTCTATGGGGGGGGGAGTTACACTACTGAAAAAAAAAAAGGTATTTTATTCTAAACTGGGTACTGGCAGACAGCTGCCAGTACCCAAGATGGCTCCCAGTAAGGTAGAGGGGGAGGGATAGAGAGCTGTTTGGGGGGGATCAGGGAGGTTGGGGGCTAGGGGGGATCCTACACAGCAGAATATGTAAATATGCTATACATTTTTTTTTTTTTTAAATATACATTTTATTTTAGTACTGGCAGACTTTCTGCCAGTACTTAAGATGGCGGGGACAATTGTGGGGTGGGGTAGGGAAGGGAGCTGCTTGGAAGGGATCAGGGGGTGTAATGTGTCAGGTGGGAAGCTGATCTCTACGCTAAAGCTAAAATTAACCCTGCAAGCTCCCTACAAGCTGCATAATTAACCCCTGCACTGCTGGGCATAATACATGTGTGATGCGCAGTGGCATTTAGCGGCCTTATAATTACCAAAAAGCAACGCCCAAGCCATATATGTCTGCTATTTCTGAACAAAGGGGATCCCAGAGAAGCATTTACAATCCAAAAAAAGCGAAATTCTGAGCACTCAGGGGCAAAGTTTAAAGTATAAAAGCAAAAAAATCTTTATTAGAGTAAAGGTAAAAACTGCATGTTAATGCAGGTAAACAAGGACAGCAATCCTGAGGCGTTTCGCGCCCCCTAGTGGCGTTTAGTCATAGGAATGAGAGCTGATGGTGCCAGCAGTATACTTAAGGGTACAAGCAACCAATCACTAACAAGTAAAGGGTGTAACTGGACGCCGCCCAAAAGATACACTGACAGCACCCTGAAAACATATTAAAACAAAATTAATGCAATAAAAATGAAGGTACAAAAATCCTTGTGTGCATTCTAACAGGCTAATTAAAGTTAAACACATATGAGTGAAGGGTATATTAAGTTATATGTTAGTGTGTATGTCCTATTTGGTTGCCTAGAAGGTTTATCTGGAAAAATGACTAATTTCCAAACTAAGAAAACAAATCCATGGCTATAAATATTAATATTAAAGCTAGGACGATATGTATCTATTACTAATGGTCAAACAGGCATGATGGCAAGTCTAGGACAGGTAAAAGAATAATATTTATAATAATTCTTACACAGATATGCGTTAAGAAGCTGAATATCATTTTTCAAAATTGAACTATTTACAATCTTGAAAGCAAGAGAGAAATTTGAAAAATAATCAGTTAATAAACTGTATAATATGCTCTGTCTGGGATGTAAATAGTCTAAAAATGAGATAAAGAAAGAGATATGAAAAAAGAGGGAGTATGAGAATATGAGAAAGAAATACTTTAATCTATAAAATAGGAAATATCCCATTCTAGATTGATACCTTTAGGGTATCTGGTATCCAACTTCAGAATCCAGAAAAGCTCCCTTTTGGTAAGCAGTTTATGTCTGTCTCCACCTCTGATAGGCTTATGTACTACTTCAATTATCTGCACTCCAAAACTGGGGACACCAGTTAGGTGCAGGCCATTGAAGTGCTTAGCAACTGCAGAATTTTTGTTGAAATTTTCAACATCTTTCAAGTGCACCCTGACCCTGTCTCTGAATTCTTGGGAGGTTTGACCTACATACTGCTGTTTGCAAAGATTACAGTTGAGTACATAAACAACCCATTTGGTTCTGCAAGTGGCATAGAAATGTATTTCAAATGTTTTGAGTGTACTGTTGGAATAAAAGTTGTTGCCAATAATAATTGATTTACAAGCTTTACAATTGATATTATGACACTTGAAATTACCTCTCCTATTGCTATATAGCCATGTAGTGGAGTTGGAATGTGTTGTTTGTATCATGCTGGGAGCAAGTCTGGAGCAGAACGTTTCCAGCTTTCTGGAAACAAATTTACAATCACTTATGCCATACTTGCAAAAGTTGTTTGTAAATAAATAATTTCAGTGAGAAACCTAAAATTGTGAAAATTTTTAAGTTTTTTTTAATTTGATCGCATTTAGCGGTGAAATGGTAGCATGAAATATACCAAAATGGGCCTACATCAATACTTGGGGTTGTCTACTACACTACACTAAAGCTAAAATTAACCCTAGAAGCTCCCTACATGCTCCCTAATTAACCCCTTGACTGCTGGGCATAATACACGTGTGATGAACTGTGGCATTTAGCCGCCTTCTAATTACAAAAAAGCAACGCCAAAGTCATATATTTCTGGTATTTCTGAACAAAGGGGATCCCAGACAAGCAGTTACAACCATTTATGCCATAATTGCACAAGTTGTTTGTAAATAATTTCAGTGAGAAACCTAAAGTTTGTGAAAATATTTGGGAAAAAGTGAACAATTTTTTTTATTTGATCGCATTTGGCGGTGGGATGAAATATACCAAAATGGGCCTTGATCAATACTTTGGGTTGTCTTCTAAAAAAATATATATATATACATGTCAAGGGATATTCAGGGATTCCTGAAAGATATCAGTGTCCTAATGTAACTAGCACTAATTTTGAAAAAAAGTGGTTTGGAAATAGCAAATTGCTACTTGTATTTATTGCCATATAACTTGCAAAAAAAGCAACAAACGTTTAAACATTGGGTATTTCTAAACTCAGGACAAAATTTAGAAACTATTTAGCATGGGTGTTTTTTGGTGGTTGTAGATGTGTAACAGATTGTGGGAGTCAAAGTTAGAAAAAGTGTGTTTTTTTCCATTTTTTCCTCATATTTTATCATTTTTTTATAGTAAATGATAAGATATGATGAAAATAATGGTATCTTTATAAAGTCCATTTAATAGCGAGAAATTAATATGTGTGGGTACAGTAAATGAGTAAGAGGAAAATTACAGCTAAACACAAACACTGCAGAAATGTAAAAATAGCCCTGGTCCTTCAGGGAAAGAAATTGAAAAATGGCCTTAAGGCTATCCTATGTACTAGTTAATGCTGGGAATAAGCATAAGGCTATCCTACATACTAATTAATGCCTGGGAAAAGCATAAGGCTATTCTAAATACAAATTAATGCCAGGGATAAGCATAAGGCTACCTACATATCATTTAATGCCTGGGATAAGCATAAGGTTATCCTACATACTAATTAATACCTGGGGTAAAAATAAGGCTATCTTAAATACCAATTAAAACCTGAGATAAGCATAAGGCTATTCTACACACTAATTAATTAAATAAGCTTAAGGAAATCCTACATACTAATTAATGCCTGGGGTAAGCATAAGGCTATCCTAAATACCAATTAAAACCTAGGATAAGCATAAAATTATCATACATAATAATTAATACCTGGAATAAACATAAGGATATCCTACATACTAATTAATGTCTGGGATAAGCATTAGGCTATCTTGCATAATAATTAATGCCTGGAATTAGCATAAGGCTATCCTACATATGAAAACAACAGATGTGCAAAGTCCCTGTGTGTAGTATAAGCAACTGGATATAAATATGTCCCAAATGTTCTGTATAATCAGATAGTAGAAGTGTAGAACTATGCACAATATACACAGCAAAAAGAAAAGAAAAGGGACAGAGGCGTCAATACCAGTCCTGACTCACCACTCCAAGGAAGGCTACTCCGGTATTTATCCGACACGGTAAGTGGGCACACAACCACCACTCACTCCTCACAAATAGAGGACGTTCCGCTCACCTCTATGGTGTATATCAGCTCCGTGGCAAAACACCTCTTCACGAAGTTTTTTTTGCTATCCTACATACTAATGAATACCTGGGATAAGCATAAGGCTATCCTACATACTAAATATTGCCTAAGAAAGCTTAAGGCTACCCTACGTACTAGTTAATGCTGGGAATAAGCAAAAGGCTATCCTACATACTAATCAATGCCTTGAATAAGCATAAGGTTATCCTACATACTAATTAATGTCTGGGATAAGCATAAGGATATTTTATATACTAATTAATGTCAGGGATAAACATAAGGCTACCCTACATATCATTTAATGCCTTGGATAAGCATAAGGCTATCCTACATACTAATTAATGCCTAGGGTAAGCATAAGGCTATCTTAAATACCAATTAAAACATGAAATAAGCATTAGGCTATCCTACATACTAATTAATGCTTGGGATAAGAATAGGTCTATTCTACATACTAATTAATACCTGGAATAAACATAAGGATACCCTACATACTGATTAATATCTGGGATAAGCATTAGGCTATCTTGCATAATAATTAATGCCTGGAATTAGCATAAGGCTATCCTACATACTAATGAATACCTGGGATAAGCATAAGGCTATCCTACATACTAAATATTGCCTAAGATAAGCTTACGTCTACCCTACATACTAGTTAATGATGGGAATAAGCATACGGCTATCCTACATACTAATTAATGCTTGGGATAAGCATAAGGTTATCATACATACTTATTAATGCCTGGGATAAGCATAAGGCTATTCTACATACTAATTAATGTCAGGGATACACATAAAGCTACCCTACATTTCATTTAATGCCTGTGATAAGCATAAGGCTATCCTACATACTAATTAATGCCTGGGATAACATAAGTCTATCATACATACTAATTAATGCCTGGGATAAGCATAAGGCTAACCAACATACTAATTAATGCCTGGGATAAGCATAAGGCTAACCAACATACTAATTAATGCCTGGGATAAGCATAAATCTATATTACATGCTAATTAATGCCTGGGATAAGCATAAGGCTATCCTACATACTAATTAATGCCTGGGGTAAGCATAAGGGTATCCTACATTCTATTTAATGCCTAGGATGGGCATGAGGCTATCCTACATACTAATTAATGTATGGGATAAGCATAAGGCTATCCTACATACTAACTGAGGCCTAGGATAAGCATAAGGCTATACTACTACTAATTAAGGCCTGGGATAAGCATAAGGCTATTCTAAATACTAATTAATGTCAGGGATAAACATAAGGCTACCCTACATATCATTTAATGCCTGGGATAAGAATAAGGCTATCCTACATACTAATTAATGCCTGGGGTAAACATAAGGCTATCCTAAATACCAATTTAACCTGAAATAAGCATAAGCTCATCCTACATAATAATTTATACATGAAATAAACATAAGGCTATCCTACACACCAATTAAAACCTGGGATAAGCATAAGGCTATCCTACATGCTAATTAATGCCTGGGATAAGCATACGGCTATCCAACATACTAGTTAAAACCTAGGATACACATAAGGCTATCCAACATACTAATTAATACCTGGGATACACATAAGGCTATCCTACATGTTAATTAATGCCTGATATAAGCATACGGCTATCGTATGTACTAATTAATGCCTGGGATAAGCATAAGGGTATCCTAAATACTAATTAATGCCGTGGAATAAGCATACGGCTATCCCACATATTAATTAAAGCCTGGGATAAACATAAGTCTATTCTATGTACTAATTAATCCCTGGGGTAAGCATAAGGCTATCCTACATACTAATTAACATCTAGGATAAGCATAAGGCTGTCTTACATACTAATTAAACTTAAACTTAAGGCTATCCTTTGTACTAATTAACATCTGGGATAAACATAGGCTATCCTATGTGCTAAGTAATATCTGGGATAAGCATAAGTCTATCCTACATTCTAATTAATGTCTGGGATAAACATAAAGGTATCCTACATACTAATATAATGCATGGGATAAGCATAAACCTACCCTACATACTAATTAATGCCTAGGATTAGCATAAGGCTAGCCTACATATTAATTAATACATGGGATAAGCATAAGGCTATCCTACATACTTATTAATGCCTAAAATAAGCTTAAGGCTATATCCTACATACTAATTAATGTTGGGAATAAGCATAAGGCTTTCCTACATACTAATTAATGTCTGGGTAAAGCATAAGGCTATTCTACATAATAATTAATGCATGTGATAAGCATAAGGCTATCCTACATACTAATTAATGCCTGGGAAAAGCATAAGTCTATTCTACATACTAATTAAGGACTGTGATAAGCATAAGGATATCCTACATAGTAATTAATGCCTGGGAGAAGCATAAGGCTATCCTACATACTATTTAATTCCTGGGATAACATAAGTCTATCCTACATACTAATTAATGCCTGGGATAAGCATACATCTATACTACATGCTAATTAATGCCTGGGAAAAGCATAAGGCTATCCAACATACTAATTAATGTCTTGGGTAAGCATAAGGGTATCCTACATTCTAATTAATGCCTAGGATAAGCATAAGGCTATCCTACATACTAATTAATGTATGGGATATGCATATGGCTATCCTACATACTAATTAATGCCTGGGATAAGGATAAGGCTATCCTACATACTAATTGAGGCCTAGGATAAGCATAAGTCTATCCTACTACTAATTAAGGCCTGGGATAAGGCTATCATACTACTAATTAAGGCCTGGGATAAGCATAAGGGTATCCTACATAATAATTAATGCCTGGGATATGCATAAGGCTATTCTACATACCAATTAATACCTTTAATAATCATAAGGCTATCCTACATGCCAATAATTGCCTGGGATAAGCATAAGGCTATCCTATGTTCTAATTAACATCTAGGATAAGCATAAGGCTATCTTACATACTAATTAATG